>NC_143049.1:18225000-18415000 GCF_057628025.1 Oncorhynchus mykiss
GCATACCTAAGTGCTGTTCTTGCAGTGCCTTCGAAAAGTATTCAGGCCCCTTGACTTTTTCATATTTTTTTATGTTACAGCCGTGTTCTAAAATTGACTAAATAGTCCCCCCCCCCCCCCCAAAAAAAACCTCTCATTTCAGCATGCCCTAGACTGAAGGAAGCTGGACCTGTTGGTCGAGCTGGACACCACAGTAAGTTTAGTGTTTGAGTTTCCTAGTAAGAAAACAAATCTATGTAGTGCACTTTACATTAGTGCACTTGTTAGTTTAATTATTACTCTAATCGTATTGTAATTAACCATTGGTACACTGTACTTATATTGTGCTAAGGTTAGCGCATGGTGTAACCATTTTTATAGCAGTGACTCCAACCAGTCACTCCTGAGCTTTTCCTAGCTGATCTGTTGTATAGTGCCTCACCTATTTACACCCCGAAAAAGGTTAATGTGTTTATATATTTTTTGCAAATGTAAAAATAAAATGACATACAGAAACTTATCACGGCTCAGGAGAAGACCCAGACGCAGACAGTTCGGTTAGCACGGCTCAGGAGGAGCCGCAGACAGTTCGAAGTAACAAAAGTTTATTACAAAAACGGGGCAGGCAAACGACAGGTCAAGGGGCAGGCAGAGGTCAGTAATCCAGGGCAGTGTCACAAGGTACAAAATGGCAGGAAAGCTCAGGGTCAGGGCAGGCAGAATGATCATAACCGGGAAAACGAGGGGGGGGGGGAGGGGACTAGAGAAACAGGAATATGGGAAAAACGCTGATAGGCTTGACAAGACAAACTGGCAACAAACAGAAAACATGGGTATAAATGGGGAAGATGGATGACACCTGGAGAGGGGTGGAGATGTATGGACATGTTTGAAGCGATTACAGCTTTGTCTTTCTAGGTAAGTCTCTAAGAACTTTGCACACCTGGATTGTACAATATTTACACTTTTTTAAATTCTTCAACGTTTGTCAAGTTGGTTGTTGATTTCTCGACAGCCATTTTGAAGTCTTGCTATAGTTTTTCAAGGTGATTTAAGTCAACTATAACTAGGCGGCCTCCCAGGTGGCGCAGTGGTTAAGGGCGCTGTACTGCAGCGCCAGCTGCGCCACCAGAGACCCTGGGTTCGCGCCCAGGCTCTGTCGTAACCGGCCGCGACGGGGAGGTCCGTGGGGCAATGCACAATTGGCCTAGCGTCGCCCGGGTTAGGGAGGGTTTGGCCGGTAGGGAAAATCCTTGTCTCATCGCGCACCAGCAACTCCTATGGCGAGCTGGGTGCAGTGCGCGCTAACCAAGGTTGCCAGGTGGACGGTGTTTCCTCTGACACATTGGTGCGGCTGGCTGGCTTCTGTGTTAAGAAGCAGTGGGGCTTGGGTTGTGTATCGTGTAGATTGGGTTGTGTAGAGGACTTTCAACCTTCGTCTCTCCTGAGCCCGTACGGGAGTTGTAGCGATGAGACAAGATAGTAGCTACTAAACAATTAGATACCACGAAATTGGGGAGGAAAAGGGGTAAAAAAAAATGTTATGTAAAAAAAAATAACTAATAACTAACTGATGTTCCACTAAGGAACATTCAATGTCGCAACTTCAGTGTATATTTTGCCTTGTGTTTTAGGTTATTGTCCTGCTGAAAGGTATGTCTGGAAAGCAGATTGAACCATGTTTTCCTCTAGGATTTTGCCTGTG
Source organism: Oncorhynchus mykiss (assembly GCF_057628025.1). Classification (NCBI taxonomy): domain Eukaryota; kingdom Metazoa; phylum Chordata; class Actinopteri; order Salmoniformes; family Salmonidae; genus Oncorhynchus; species Oncorhynchus mykiss. Next base: position 18,226,685 of record NC_143049.1, read on the forward strand.
TCACACCTTGATCTGTGTCACCTGTCTTTGTGCTTGTCTCCACCCCCTCCAGGAGTTGCCCATCTTCCCCATTATCCCCAGTGTTTTTATACATGTGTTATCTGTTGCCAGTTCATTTTGATCGTCAAGCCTACCAGTGTGCTCCTGTCTGGTTCTAGTTTTCCCGGTTTTGACCATTCTGCCTGCCTGCCGTTCTGTACCTTTTGGACTCTGATCTGGATTACTGACCTCTGCCTGTCCTTGCTTGACCTGTCGTTTTGCTTGCGTCACTGTCTGCATATGAGTCTTCCCCAAAACGTGATACTGTGCTTAGCTCTATTCTGTTTGTTTTTTATAAAATAAAAACTCACCAGTCCTTGCCATGATAAGTGTTAACACAAATGACACAACGACTAGGTTCCAGTTTAACAACATTTACTTCACCGTATTTCCACAGTACACAGTTGCCATTGCACCCAGGCCAGGTCCATCTCTTGTGAGACTACTGTGCAGGCGTACTAATAACAGTGATAGCACCGTAATAACAGAAATATAGGGATACTTAACATGAACTTCACAATAAGCATGCCCATGACATGATGCAGCCACCATCATGTTTGAAAATATGAAGAGTGGTACTCAGTGATTAGTATGATGTTGGATTTGCCCCAAACACAACGCTTTGTATTCAGAACATGACGTTTCCTGAATACTACACTTTGCCACATTTTCGCAGTTTTACTTTAGTACCTTTTTGCAAACAGGATGTATATTCTGTACAGGCTCCTTCTTTTAACTCTGTCATTTAGGTTAGTATTGCGGAGTAACGACAATGTTGTTGATCCATCCTCTGTTTTCTCCTATCTCAGCCATTGAGCTCTAACTGTTTAAGTCACCATTGGCCTCATGGTGAAATCCCTGTGAGGTTTCCTTCCTCTCCGGCAACTGAGTTGGGAAGGAAATTCAATGCTTGACTAAGGGACCTTACAATTTCTGTATTTGTTCGGTACAAAGATTAGGTAGTCCGTTTAAAAATCATGTTACACTCATTGCACACAGTCCATGCAACTTATGTGCTTAACAAGTCCCATCTTTACTACTGAACTTATTTAGGCTTGCCATTACAACCCCTGAGCGGTTTCCTTCCTCTCTGTCAACTGAGTTAGGTAATTAATTCACAGGTCTGTATATAAACCCATATGTCTCCTGCAATAGAGCCTTTGGCATTTATACAGTCCTGACCACACAAACACATCACTGAGTACCACTCTTTATGTATTGTCCTCACTGCATGTGTAAGTGCGGTTACACTTTACGTTAGTGCCCTTACTGTTTATTATAATCACAGTATAACAAGTGTAGTAAATTGTTACACTGTACCCACATTGCACTTAGCGTTAAGGTTACTGCTGTAAGTACATCTTAACAATGAGTGAATACAATACTTACACTAATTGTAACGTGAGAAACCATCATCTTGAACAAGAGAAAGTTCCCTACTGGCCCGAAGGGGCGCAGGCAATCACGTGACTAAGCAACCATTACTGACTCATGTCTGCTACATGGGTACGTGAGTAGTAACACAGTATTAAGGGCACTGTAATGTAAAGTGTTGCTGTAGTTTAAACTCCACTGTCCATTCATTCTTGTTTTGTTTTTCTCCATAGACACCATTGTCTTGACCATCTTTTTCTGCATCGGCGCTGGCTTCATCACAATGTAGAATTAAGTAGCTTACGGTCATTGTTTTGAATTTAAAAAAGGTCAAGAAAGCTAAGACCAGTTTCAAAGCAAGAATTTTGCTATTGCACACAGAGTGAATGCATTTTGCTAAACCTATTATCAGAAAGGTTTGGAACGCTCTTATTGGTCTTAACTAATTTATAAAATGCTACACGTTATGTTATGAACTTTTTTTGTTATCCATCTACACACAATACCCCATAATGATGAAGCAAAAACAAGTTTAGAAATTTCCGCTAATTTATTACAAATAAAAAATTATATTGAATTTACATAAGTATTTAGACCGTTTACTCAGTACTTTGTTGAAGCACCTTTGGCAGAGATTACAGCCTAGAATCTTCTTGGCTATGATGCTACAAACTTGGCACACCTGCATTTAGGGAGTTTCTCCCATTTGTCTCTGCAGAGCATCTCAAGCTCTGTCAGGTTGGATGGGGAGCGTTGCTGCACAGCTATTTTCAGGTCTCTCCAGAGATGTTCGATCGGATTCAAGTCCGGGCTCTGGCTGGGCCACTCAAGGACATTCTGAGACTTGTCCCGAACCCACTCCTGCATTGTTTTGGCTATGTGCTTAGGGTCATTGTCCTGTTGGAAGATGAACCTTCACCCCAGTCTGAGGTCCTGAGCGTTCTGGAGCACATTTTCATCAAGGATCTCTCTGTGCTTTGCTCCGTTCTTCTTTCCCTCTACTGACTAGTGCCAGGTATCAGTGCCTTCCACTAAAAACAATACCCACATCACGATGCTGCCACCACCATACATCACCGTAGGGACGGTGCCAGGTTTCCTCCAGACGTGATGCTTGGTATTCAGGCCAAAGAGTTCAAGCTTGGTTTCATCAGACCAGAGAATCTTGTTTCTAATTGTCTGAAATAGAAACATGGAAACAGAATGCACCGGAGCTCAATTTTAAGTCTCATAGCAAGGGGTCTGAATATTTATGTAAATAAGGTATCTGTTTTTATTTTTAATAGATTTGCAAAAAAGTATTTTGTTTGTTATGTGGATATATTGAAGCAACATCTCAAGACATCAGTCAGGAAGTTAAAGCTTGGTAGCAAATGGGTCTTCCAAATGGACAATGACCCCAAGCATACTTCCAAATTTGTGGCAAAATGGCTTAAGGACAACAAAGTCAAGGTATTGGAATGGCCATCACAAAGCCCTGACCTCAATCCTATCGAACATTTGCAAAAAGTGTGAGCAAGTAAGGAAGCTTACAAACCTGACTCGGTTACACCAGCTCTGTCAGGAGGAATGGGCCAAAATTCACCCAACTTATTGTAGGAAGGCTACCCAATTTAAAGGCAATGCTACCAAATACTAATTGAGTGTATGTAAACTTCTGACCCACTGGGAATGTGATGAAAGAAATAAAAGCTGAAATAAATCATTCTCTCTACTATTATTCTGACATTTCACATTCTTAAAATCAAGTGGTGATCCTAACTGACCTAAAATGGGTTATTTTTAGTTGTATTAAATGTCAGGAATTGTGACAAACTGAGTTTAAATGCATTTGGCTAAGGTGTATGTAAACTTCTAACTTCATCTGTATAAATATTTGTATGAGCAATATCAGAGACTAAAATACAGTAGAATAGAATACAGTATAAACATATGAGATGAGTCATTTTTTAAATTAGACTTGAAATCACCGGCCATGTATATAGGGCAGCAGCCTCTCTGTGATAGTGAAGGCTATTTAACAGTCTGATGGCCTTGAGATAGAAGCTGTTTTTCAGTCTCTCGCACCCAGCTTTGATGCACCTGTACTGACCTCGCCTTCTGGATGATAGCGGGATGAACAGGCAGTGGCTCAGGCGGTTGATGTCCTTTGACTTTTTTGACCTTCCTGTGACATCGGGTGCTGTAGGTGTCCTGGAGGGCAGATAGTTTGACCCCGGATGATGCGTCGGTCGGGTACTATGCCCATGAAGATTGAACTTCCCCAAACTTGAAACTCACGTGCTCCCTATATGCCAGTTAGGCTCTACACCCCTTGTAAAACAGATTAATGTGCTTCATTTAGGAAGTTATTTGGCTACTTTAGTTGTGATACAAACCTTATCAAAATATATAGGCCTATGGGCTAGGCTACATGAGGTGTGCAAATATGATATGAAAAAGTCCCCCCAAAAAACAGGCAGTGTTTCTTGCTTTAAGCTGGGCATCATTCACAAGTGATGGGCTACATTTGTCACCCTTCACACTATTCTTGATTTAATCTGGTCTTTTCATATACTAAATAATGTGTGAAATTAGTTTTGATTTAGAATGGACCATTATCATGCACCTGTATCGAAATGGGCAGGGGAAAAAAATACATGTCATCTATGCACTTAAATAGCGAATGGAGGACGCTTTTCCCCATGGTTCATTTTCATTCCAGCCAGGTAGGCTATTCTACTGTTGTAAAGATAAGCAATGTGCTTAATATTAGGAAAGTTGAGAAATAAATATAGTAAGCCTATAGAAAGCTGATGGGATCCTCTTTTTAATAAAGACCCCCACTGTTTTCTCACGCAATTGCATAGCCTATAAAAATGTTGCTCAACAGATCATGGGCTCTCATGAAGTGTTTGATTAGAAAACATTTTTTTGCATTAATGTCAGAGTGATTAGAGGGACAATAGTGTTGAGTACCAGGCAGTTAGCAAGTTTGGTAGGCTACTAATGACCATCAGCAGCATCAGAGCTTGGAGAAGCCTAATTACCGTGACTAAACAGTCACGTGGAATTTGACTGACGTTATGACTCGTGACCACAGGTGTGGCTGTAATACCTTACCATTCCTAATGGTGAGTGTCAAACTGTAAGGTTCTGTATTTATTTTCTTAGACAACCTTGTGTTCTGTTTCGTTGTGTTCTTGAACGTAGCCCTGTCTTTCATTTTTGTTCATTGATTTCACCTGTTAGTTACTCACCTGGTCTCATCAGCTCCTTATTTAGTTCAGTTCATTCTGTTTGTGCCTTTTGAGGCATTGTTCGTTTTGACTCTACCAAGCCTTTTCCTAGCTCGTTTGTGAGAACCAGTTGTAGCCTTCAGTCCTAGTTTTGATTCACCTGCCTGTTTGCCTGCATGTGTATGACCATTGCCTGCCCGTGTATGACCATTGCCTGCCCGTGTATGACCATTGCCTGCCCGTGTATGACCATTGCCTGCCCGTGTATGACCATTGCCTGCCCGTGTATGACCATTGCCTACCCGTGTATGACCATTGCCTGCCTGTGACCACAATTCCGGTTTATTGCGACAGGTGAATCCACACATTTTGAGTATTCACTACACAAACACTTCACTGTCAAATCATGTCTGGTCAAACAAGACTCCCTGTGCCCAAATGCACAATGTTAGTCTGACATGATTCTCTAATGCGACGTTCAGTGAAAACAACTACACAGACGTGACTGAGGAAAGAAAGGTAAATATTTAACTAGGCAAGTCAGTTAAGAACAAATTATTTTTTACAATGACTGCCCACACCGGCCAAACCCGGACGACACTGGGCCAATTGTGCTCCGCCCTATGGGACTCCCAATCACAGCCGGTTGTGAAATTGAAGGAAACTAACACTAATGTGACAGTTGTATGTGGGAATTACTGATGGTGGCTCCAGACAGGGGCTAATATTTAACATGATACAAATTGTAAACTAAAACTTAGAAAAGCACATTTATCAACTCGGCAGGTTCAGTGCTACAGAAGCCTAAAGCTTGGGTCTCCATTTCATCCCTGAAAATTATGAGGGCATGCAACATTTTTTAATAACAGCATAGTTATTTATAGCCTACATCACTGTGGAAAAGGTACCCCAATACATGTCTCGTTGATATGAGTTGAAGTTTTGCTTCCATAGGACTTGATTTTTCCGGATGCTAGACGAAAGTGAAACAAGCTAAAACAATTGCTACGTACAGTCGTGGCAAAAAGTTGGGAATGACACATTAATTTTCACAAAGACTGCTGCCTCAGTTTGAATGATGGCAATTTGCATATACTCCAGAATGTTATGAAGAGTGATCAGATGAATTGCAATTCATTGCAAAGTATCTCTTTGCCATGCAAATGAACTGAATCCCAAAAACATTTCCACTGCATTTCAGCCCTGCCACAAAAGGACCAGCTGACATCACATCAGTGATTCTCTCATTAATACAGGTGTGAGTGTTGGCGAGGACAAGGCTGGAGATCACTCTGTCATGCTGATTGAGTTCAAATAACAGACTGGAAGCTTCAAAAGGAAGGTGGTGCTTGGAATCATTGTTCTTCCTCTGTCAACCATGGTTACATGCAAGGAAAAACGTGACATCGTTGCTTTGCACAAAAAGGGCTTCACATGCAAGGATATAGTACAGAGCTTGCTCAGGAATGGCAACAGACAGGTGTGAGATCATCTACACGCACAGTGAGGCGCAAACTTTTGGAGGATGGCCTGGTGTCAAGAAGGGCAGCAAAGAAGCCACTTCTCCCCAGGAAAAACATCAGGGACAGACTGATATTGTGTAACTCTGTGTTGTCTGTCACACTGCTTTGCTTTATCTTGGCCAGGTCGCAGTTGAAAATGAGAACTTGTTCTCAACTAGCCTACCTGGTTAAATAAAGGTGAAATAAAAAATTCTGCAAAAGGTACAGTGATTGGACTGGGCTAAAGTCATTTTCTCTGATGAATCCCCTTTCCGATTGTTTGGGGCATCCGGAAAAAAGCTTGTCCGGAGAAGATAAGGTGAGCGCTACCATCAGTCCTGTGTCATGCCAACAGTAAAGCAGCCTGAGACCATTCATGTGTGGGGTTGCTTCTCAGCCAAGGGAGTGGACTCACTCACAATTTTGCCTAAGAACACAGCCATGAATAAAGAATGGTACCAACACATCCTCCGAGAGCAACTTCTCCCAACCATCCAGGAACAGTTTGGTGACGAACAATGCCTTTTCCAGCATGATTGAGCACCTTACCATGTGGCTCGGGGAACAAAACATCAATATTTTGGGTCCATGATCAGGAAACTCCCCAGACCTTAATCCCATTGAGAACTTGTGGTCAATCCTTAAGAGGCGTTTGGACAAACAAAACCCCACAAATTCTGACAAACTCCAAGCATTGATTATGCAAGAATGGGCTGCCATCAGGATGTGGCCCAGAAGTTAATTGACAGCATACCAGGGCAGATTGCGGAGGTCTTGGAAAAAGGGCCAACACTGCAAATATTGACTCTTTGCATCAACTTAATGTAATTGTCAATAAAAGCCTTTGACACTTATGAAATGCTTGTAATTATACTTCAGTATTCCATAGTAACATCTGACAAAAATATCTAAAGACACTGAAGCAGCAAACTTTGTGGAAATTAATATTTTTGTCATTCAAAACTTTGCCACGACTGTATATTTACAATCTAAACATGTTACTCATTTACCTAGTTCTCAACCATTTATACATTTCAGCGCACAGAGAATGCTGTTATTTTTATCGAAAAACTATTAGTAGATGCTTTTCACATGGAACCAGCAGGTTCGCTCAACCTTTCCTCACACATAAAGGAGAGGGAATTAGTAGGGTTCGGGTGGTATCTGAAAATTTGCTGTTGTCTCCCTCTCCTCTCTTTTACACCTGTGTGGTTAACTTACTGAAAAACAGACTGAATAATTATAACTCACTGACTCACCCCAACCACTGTCAGCTCTGACAACCTCAATATGTCAAGAGCAAAACCAACCTCTGTGGCAGACTATCACAAAGGTGTGATGGCTATTATGAATATAAACATGCATCACACTTTTTATTAGCCAAAGTAAATAAACAGTTTTCCACCTCAAGCTATTCACAGTTAATTAAACAACCTGTGCAGGAGAAAATTAATACTGCCGCTACATTGACTTCCAGACAGGAACAGCAAAATGAGAATAAATCATTTAGACAGCGTTCACTATTGGAAGACAAGTGGCGCAGGCACTCTCACTACTAGTGTACCCCAGGGTTCATACTGTCACTACTCTCATAGTGAGAGTACTCATGTAATCTCACTACTAGTGTACCCCAGGGTTCATACTGTCACTACTCTCATAGTGAGAGTACTCATGTATTACTGCCCATCTTCTGAAAACATCTTAAAACCTACACTACCATTCAAAAGTTTGGGGTCACTTTTAGAAATGTCTTTGTTTTTGAAAGAAAAGCATGTTTTTTTTGTCCATTAAATTAACATAAAATTGATCAGAAACACAGTGTAGACATTGTTAATGTTGTAAATGACTATTGTAGTTGGAAACGTCAGATTTTTTAAACGGAATATCTACATAGGCGTAGAGGCCCATTATCACCAACCATCACTCCTGTGTTCCAATGGCACGTTGTGTTAACTAATCCAAGTTTATAATTTTAAAAGGCTAATTGATCATAAGAACACCCTTTTGAAATTGTTTGCACAGCTGAAAACTGTTCTGATTAAAGAAGCAATGAACGTTTGAACATCTTTGCCATGTACTGTTATAATCTCCACCCGGCACAGTCAGAAGAGGACTGGCCATCCCTCAGAGCCTGGTTGCTCTCTGGGTTTCTCCCTAGGTTCCTGTCTTTCTAGGGAGTTTTTCCTAGCCACTGTGCTTCTACATCTGCATTGCTTGCTGTTTGGGGTTTTAGGCTGGGATTCTGTATAGCACTTTGTTCTCTGCTGATGTAAAAAGGGCTTTATAATGTGATTGTCTATCTTCAATCAATCAAAGGGAGAGAAAAGGGAGAAAAAAAATGAATGATAGAAGAGAGAGGGTCGAGGGAGTGAAGGATAGTTGCATTGTATTGACAAATGTCAATTGGTTGATGCCCTTTTCATATTCACTGCAATGTGTTGACATAAATTCACAAAATTTGTTTTTTTATTTTTCGAAAATGTCACGGAACGGCGTTTTCCTTTGATATAATGTTGATAAAATATGTATCTGCTTGTGGAAAACCGACAATCTGTGCAACCTGTGTATTACTGATCTGTAACGTGAGATTGAGGGTTCGGAGAGTGGAACATCAGCTATATGAAAAATAAGACTTGGACAATACAGAGCTGAAGAAGACGTGACATTATTCCAGGACATGCAGCCACCTTCCAAATCAGTTAACGTGACAGGAATGTATAAACACATCAGGCATTAGTAATGAATGACGATCAACGCCAATTAAATTCCCACAATTCCCCTTTGATTAAAAGTTAGTATCCTGTCAGTAATCTGTATGACATCACCCCATTACAAGGGTAAAATTCTTTAATAACTATTGAACGGATTATGATATGAGACATGGGCTCCCGAGTGGCGCAGCGGTCGAAGGCACTGCATCTCAGTGCAAGAGGCGACACACTACAGTCCCTGGTTCGAATCCAGGCTGAATCACATCTGGCTGTGATTGTGATTCCAATTGGCCCAGCGTCGTCCGGGTTTGGCCGTCATTGTAAATAAGAATTTGTTCTTAACTGACTTTAAAAAAAAATTTAACTGAGGTTTTGGACCATTTGTTTTCGTAGAGGAGTATCAACACAATTGACATTTTACCCATTGTTCAAAAGATGCGTTTTTGATTGGACACCTTAGAATGTGTTATATAAAACATTTAAAATACACCAAACTGCGGTTGTCACAGCATGAAGTGTAGAACAGTGATTATAGTGGAAAACATTTTAAAAACATTACGGTCTGTGTAACGTCACGTTAGTATTTCTGTCCACTGGCCTGGCACTTGGATTCTTGTTGGCCCTTAGGATACCATTGGATACATGGAGACTGGCATAAGAAAAGATGGGGCATGCCACTCCTATTCAATTTCAGTATTGAATTGCAGGTGCTAGAATGTCCGTGCCAGGACTACTTAGAATCAGCAGAAGGGTTTGTAACTGACTTCTGAGGAGGACATTTACCCATCACGAAGTAGGGATCACCTAACCATAATGACCATGTGAACATGGACAGAGGCAGAGCAACGGCTGTAAGACATCAGTGAGGGGCCCATTTGAGTCAGGGAAGAATGATCATTGATAAATTCATAACATCAATATGAAACTACCTATGAATAGACTCACAGTTCCACAGCTTTGACCAGTAAAACCCCTTCAGTCTATGCCCCGGTGGGTAAAACGTGTGTTCTGATATGTTCTCAGCCGACGTTACCTCTAAGCATTCAGCCACCTTGGGCTAGTTCTCCTACCCTCTCAACCAATCACCTTTCCTGTTTACACCATTGACACCGTACTATTTTCTCAGTTATGCATAAATATATGTATGGGCTGCTTAGATACACAATCTATAACACAACTGATTTGACTCATCAACTGAATATTAAATGGTCTTCAATCTAGGCCATGATTAGTTTGAAGCATAAAGCTGCTGAAACAAAAGTGCCCTGCTATAGATAATCAATACGTGCTAAAGATAAGGAGGGTTAGGAGTGTCAGACTAGTTGTAATAAAATAATTCACCTCCAGGGGATGAATAAGCAGCTTTGCAACTGAACTGGTTCCTCCACTGTAACACAGCAGCAGCTTACAGTATAGAAACATGCCTGCATGGTGTGAATTCTGAATTCGTCTGGTTACCATGGACACAGAGGGCAGAGTCGAGGGGAAATGCTCAGACACACTAGCTGGACATTCTCAGCAGTCACGCGCCACTCTCCTCCTCCTCCTCTCTTCCTCAACATGAGCTACTATAAACAGAAGGGAGACAAGATAACAGGGTGTAAAGAGGAGGGGGGGGGGGGGGCATACCTGAAACTATCTGCAATTACTCCACTTGTTTATAAAGCTATTAAACAGAAAATGCACTTAATTGCACCCATATGAAATGTCTCTTACAAAACACAAATTCTGTTGGATCCGATTATTATCAGTCAGGCTGTCAGACACCACAGCACATGAGGTGCATCTGAGAAAAATAATGAGTAGGAGTACTGGCCACACCCATGTAGATACACTGAACAAGAATATAAAAACACAATATAAGGAAAATCTGTCCATTTTTATAAATTCATTAGGCACTAATCTACGGATTTCGAACGACTGGGAATACGCATATGTATTTGTTGGTCACAGATACCTTGAAAAAAAGGTACGGGTGTGGATCAGAAAACCAGTCAGTATCTGGTGTGACCACCATTTGTCTCATGCAGCACGACACATCTCCTTCACATAGAGTTGATCAGGCTGTTGATTGTGGCCTGTGGAATGTTGTCCGACTCCTCAATGGCTGTGTGAAGTTGCTGGACATTGGTGGGAACTGGAACACGCTGTTGTACACGTCGATCCAGAGCATCCAAACACGCTCAATGAGTGACATGTCTGGTGAGTATGCAGGCCATGGAAGAACTGAATTTTCAGCATTCAGGAATTGTGTACAAATCCGTGCAACATGGGGCCGTGCATTATTATGCTGAAACATGATGTGATGATGGTGGCGGATGAATGGCACGACAATGGGCCTCAGGATCTCATCATGATCTCTTTGCATTCAAATGGCCATCGATAAAATACAATTGTGTTCATTGTCTGTAGCTTATGCCTGCCCATACCATAACTCCCCCACCACCATGGGGCACTCTATTCACAACGTTGACATTAGTAAACCGCTCGCCCACACAAACGCCATACCGGGATTCAACCATGAAGAGCACACTTCTCCAGTGGCCATCAAAGGTGAGCGTTTGCCCACTTAAGTTGTTTACGACGCCAAACTGCAGTCAGGTCAAGACCCTGGTGAGGACGACGGGCATGCAGATTAGCTTCACTGAGACGGTTTCTGACGATTTGTGCAGACATTATTCAGTTGTGCAAACCCACATTTTCATCAGCAGTCCAGGTGGCTGGTCTCATACGATCCCGCAGGTGAAGAAGCCGGATGTGGAGGTCCTGGACTGGCATGGTTACACGTGGTCGGTGGTTGTGAGGTCTCTAAAACAAAGTTGGAGGCGGCTTATGGTAGAGAAATTAACATTTAATTATCTGGCAACAGCTCTAGTGGACATTCCTGCAGTCAGCATGCCAATTGCATGCTCCCTCAAAACTTGAGACATCTATGGCATTGTGTTGTGTGACAAAACCGCACATTTTAGAGTGGCCTTTTATTGTCCCCAGCACACTGACAGAGAAGAAATGGTCACTGACAGGGAAAGAAATAAGCTTTTCGTGCATAAGGAACATTTCTAGGATCTTTTTCAGCTCATAAAACATGGGACCAACAATTGACATGTTGCATTTATATTTTTGATCAGAATAGATGGTATTTGAATTGTGCAGTTGAAGGCTACTTTGGAAACACCCCAAATGGAGTTATGTAATTGCAGAATACTTCAATTTTACAGTTTAAACCACACCATCATGTCCACAGTTCGGGAGAGACTGATGAGTTCAAATATTTGTGGACAGGAAGTCTTGTTTGAACAAAATTCAAAAGGTCCTCATGCCATCCCTTCACATGGTTTAAGAATAGGTAAAAGACACATTCACATATGAAGCCAATGTTCCCTCCTGTCCTCTTCCTTTTCTGATATTCTGCATAGCGCCAGAGACATGTAAAAGACAAGCCTGACCTCTCCCCTCTCTGGGTCCCAACTGACTGTGCTCCAGCTGAGGGAAGAAATGCAACTGCCAACACCAGAGTCATTAGAAATACATTCTAATAAAAAGTATATCACATAAGAATATTATGCAGATAAGACATCTTAATTACTTGTTACCCAACTAATTCTGATTCATCCACCACACTCTCTTCTTTCAGTCTTGTTTGACCAAAAATGAGTTTGACAATGACTCATCGTCACCTTACGTTACCTCAAATGCGTGCATTTCTTTAACTGCACTCCTGTCCAGATTGTTTGGCTCACTGGAGAAGGTCAACTATATATTTAGTAACAAAAGGGCTTGCCTTTTTTCATGTTATTTTGGCATTAATACAAGTCACATATCAGTTTCCAAACAATGTAAAAAATATATATCATTGAGTTAATAAAACCGCATGAAAACATGGTCTCTTTTTTGTTTTCTTGAGTAAGGGCAGCTCCAAAAAGCAGGTGTTTCAGTCTAGCTCAATGCTTTCTGTGGTGGTGGGGCAAGCCATCAGAAAATACAGAGCGTTGCGCTGTGATTGGCTCAGTGTTCTGTCACTCATGGGGACACTACATCACCGCCCAAGTCTAAGGGTGCTGCCATAGAGTTTCATTAGAAGTGCCCATCCAAGAAGACTCAAGGTCATTGGCCACAGATAAAATGATGTCAAATCACGTTATATGTACAGTAGCTTTGATTGGACTGATCTTAGCTAGCAGTCATCGTCATGAATCAAGTCGACAATCTACTGGCAAAACCTTTTTAATCCTTGTCATATGAAGAGAAATAATGAAGAGAAATTATAGATAAAATGTATCCGTACTCATCAGCCATTGGACATAAACATTACACAAGTTGGATAATCGCAAATTCAACAATGAGTGGTTTGGAAGGAATCAGTGACAGTGGCTGTACGGTCCCAAATCTGGGATTAAGGGGCTCATTTCCAAGATTAAAATGATAAACATTCGACATTGGCCATGCTGCCAATGAAACATGATTTGTGCCGCGCTCAAAACAACTTAACTCGAAACTGTGACAACTTGACTTCAGGGCAAGATTTACATTCGAAAATCACCACTGAGTGTAGTAGCACGCTGCCATGGTATGTTGTTTTCTGCTGCACCTACTACTGTAGCTGTGGCAGAACATGTGGCTGGGGGTGGGGCTGTAAATATGAAGAAAAAGTGCAAAGTCACTACATGTGTTTCATGCACTGCCAAGTTTACTGGTCAGCTAGCTGAACTGGCCATGGTTTTAATTCAGAAAATGTTTTGCATATGATAATTTCTTAAAATGTGAGAAAAGTTGGTTTACACAGTATAATGTATCTACACCCATTAATAGAATTGTGTTGATCACAAATAAGCATGTTTCTTTCATGAATAAAAAGTCATGAAAGTCTAAGTTATTCAACAATTACCCCAATTATTTTAAATGTGTTCATTTCCAGACAGTTTCATATGAATATTTGGCTTGTATGTTTTATTTGGAGTATCTTACTTTAAGTCTGTGTTACAACAGTGCTTCAGGGGATTCCCCCTTAACTTCTCCTCCACCATTTTTTTTCTCCCTTGTGTTTGCCTGGAAGTGGAACATCCGTTCTCCAGCACTGTTCAGTTCTTTGACTCTTTAACTTAAGGAATGTAATCTTTAGAGACCTCAGCACCACATCACCCTATACCAGCTCAAGCAATCACAACTGTGTGAGGATACTCATCATCAAATGTGGGCTGCATGCAGGAATATGATGTCATGGTATTATGTTGAAGCAGTTGTTGTTGGCCTCGCCTTGACCTCAAAAAGATTGGTCAAACCCAATCTAATCTTTTGTTGAAATTACAATCGTAAATTAGGGTAAAATAGCTTAAATAACAGAAAGTTGACACAAACATACCATGGTGTTGTTGCAGTGATAACAAACAAGCAAAGTTATCGGTAGATTAGGAGTCAGGGAGTAAAATTCAAAATAGACAGAAATACACAATAGTAGGTTGCAGTCTATCAGTATGTAAACGATTTCACTGTGCTAAGAGCCAGGAGGTGAGGAGAAAGAGGTTATAGCAGTAAATGTACAGCTCTATCTTGGCCTAACACCCAGCTTTGGCATAAAGTAAATAGATACACATTTTTAGGAGTAATTGATTTTGCTCAAGGTGTGGAAAATCCTGAACCCAAAGATAAGAGCTTAATATAGATATAGAACAACTGCTATATGTAAAGGTTTACAGACATATGCATACGGAGAGATGACACTTTCCTCTGAGACTTTCATAGAAATCTGCCCCATTCCACAGACCAGACACTCATTACATCCTTATCTCTGCTAATACTTTATTGAATCCACCAATCACATTACAAAGAACCCAACCATTTCAAAGGTCGTTGACACAAGGACACTCACGGGAACAAAAAAGCACGTTCTCTTCCACAAAACTACTGCTGCCCATAACCGCCGAAACAGAGCAGTACCTAGCCAGCTGCCTTGCTCTGGTCATAGGCAGACCTGCAATCTGGAGGCCACCTACAGTAAGTGCCACCAACCTGTATCTGTATCCCAGGCTGTCTAGGCGTGATATAAGGGGATGATATTTGAGGACCTTGTCTACAAAATTCTACTCCATGTAATAGTCAAATGAGAAGCCCACTTCCACAAGCAGCACCTCCCTCTGGCATCCCCCCCACAACAATATTGGATTTATTCAGAATACAAGAAAGCTCTGTATCAACTACTGTATATCAAACCAGGTTCCCCTGACAAAATAAATCTTCTCAGTAGCTACCAGGTTGACAAAGCCGTCATGTCTTGCAATGTCCAGGTCTTTGTACGAATGTCAACCTTTAACATGTGCGACAGACTCCATTACATTTAACTCTGTGTGTAAGATACAGAACAGATCATGGTTTCCACAGTACCTGTGGGCTAGAACCTGTAGCCACTCCTTAACGGTACCAGTGGGCTAGAGTGTGTTCTGTTGGTAGAACCTGTAGCCACTCCTTAACGGTACCAGTGGGCTAGAGTGTGTTCTGTTGGTAGAACCTGTAGCCACTCCTTAACGGTACCAGTGGGCTAGAGTGTGTTTTGTTGGTAGAACCTGTAGCCACTCCTTAACGGTACCAGTGGGCTAGAGTATTTTGTTGGTAGAACCTGTAGCCACTCCTTAACGGTAAAGGTGAGTATGTCCTCGCCAATAGCAGCATTCTGGTACATGGGATGGGAGACAGAGTAGTCAACACAGTCCAGAGCAACAACTTTTCCCATGCAGCCTCGGGCCAGTGTTGCCACAGTTTCACCCATCTGATACACAAAGAGGGTTGTCCTGGATGAGATGTTCCATCATGGGTGACAGAAGCCCCTAGCCTCCACACAGCATGACACAGGTCAGAACGCCAGCCGCCGCCACTTGGACCAATACGCAGTGTATGTATGTATATATATATATATATATATATATATACACTGCTCAAAAAAATAAAGGGAACACTAAATTAACACATCCTAGATCTGAATGAATGAAATATTCTTATTAAATACTTTTTTCTTTACATAGTTGAATGTACTGACAACAAAATCACACAAAAATTATCAATGGAAATCAAATTTATCAACCCAAGGAGGTCTGGATTTAAAGTGGAAAACCACACTACAGGATGATCCAACTTTGATGTAATGTCCTTAAAACAAGTCAAAATGAGGCTCAGTAGTGTGTGTGGCCTCCACGTGCCTGTATGACCTCCCTGGGCATGCTCCTGATGAGGTGGCGGATGGTCTCCTGAGGGATCTCCTCCCAGACCTGGACTAAAGCATCTGCCAACTCCTGGACAGTCTGTGGTGGATGGAGCGAGACATGATGTCCCAGATGTGCTCAATTGGATTCAGGTCTGGGGAACGGGCGGGCCAGTCCATAGCATCAATGCTTTCCTCTTGCAGGAACTGCTGACACACTCCAGCCACATGAGGTCTAGCATTGTCTTGCATTAGGAGGAACCCAGGGCCAACCGCAACAGCATATCGTCTCACAAGGGGTCTGAGGATCTCATCTCGGTACCTAATGGCAGTCAGGCTACCTCTGGCGAGCACATGGAGGGCTGTGCGGCCCCCCAAAGAAATGCCACCCAACACCATGACTGACCCACGCGAAACCGGTCATGCTGGAGGATGTTGCAGGCAGCAGAACGTTCTCCACTGCGTCTCCAGACTGTCACGTCTGTCACATGTGCTCAGTGTGAACCTGCTTTCATCTGTGAAGAGCACAGGGCGCCAGTGGCGAATTTGCCAATCTTGGTGTTCTCTGGCAAATGAAAAACGTCCTGCACGGTGTTGGGCTGTAAGCACAACCCCCACCTGTGGACGTCGGGCCCTCATACCACCCTCATGGAGTCTGTTTCTGACCGTTTGAGCAGACACATGCACATTTGTGGCCTGCTGGAGGTCGTTTTGCAGGGCTCTGGTAGTGCTCCTCCTGCTCCTCCTTGCACAAAGGCGGAGGTAGCGGTCCTGCTGCTGGGTTGTTGCCCTCCTACGGCCTCCTCCGTGTCTCCTGATGTACTGGCCTGTCTCCTGGTAGCGCCTCCATGCTCTGGACACTACGCTGACAGACACAGCAAACCTTCTTGCCATAGCTCGCATTGATGTTCCATCCTGGATGTGCTGCACTACCTGAGCCACTTGTGTGGGTTGTAGACTCCGTCTCATGCTACCACTAGAGTGAAAGCACCGCCAGCATTCAAAAGTGACCAAAACATCAGCCAGCAAGCATAGGAACTGAGAAGTGGTCTATGGTCCCCACCTGCAGAACCACTCCTTTATTGGGGGTATCTTGCTAATTGCCTATAATTTCCACCTGTTGTCGTTTCCATTTGCACAACAGCATGTGAAATTGATTGTCAATCAGTGTTTGCTTCCTAAGTGGACAGTTTGATTTCACAGAAGTGTGAGTTATATTGTGTTGTTTAAGTGTTCCCTTTATTTTTTTGAGCAGTTTATTTTTTCACACACAGTTGAAGTCGGAAGTTTACATAAACAAGTTTTAATGACTCCAACCTAAGTGTTTCAACCACTCCACAAATGTCTTGTTAACAAACTATAGTTTTGGCAAGTCGGTTAGGACATCTACTTTGTGCATGACACAAGTAATTATTCCAACAATTGTTTACAGACAGATTATTTCACTTATAATTCACTGTATCACAATTCCAGTGGGTCAGAAGTTTACATACACTAAGTTGACTATGCCTTTAAACAGCTTGGAAAATCCCAGAAAAAATGATGTCATGGCTTTAGAAGCTTCTGATAGGCTAATTGACATAATTTGAGTCAATTGGAGGTGTACCTGTGGATGTATTTCAAGGCCTATCTTCAAGGCCTCTTTGCTTGACATTATGGGAAAATGAAAAGAAGTCAGCCAAGACCTCAGAATTTTTTTTGTAGAGTCTGGTCTGGTTCATCCTTGGGAGCAATTTCCAAACGCCTGAAGGCACCACGTTCACCTGTACAAACAACAGTACGCAAGTATAAACACCATGGGACCACGCAGCCGTCATACCGCTCAGGAAGGAGACGCGTTCTGTCTCCTAGAGATGAACGTACTTTGGTGCGAAAAGTGCAAATCAATCCCAGAACAACAGCAAAGGACCTTGTGAAGATGCTGGAGGAAACGGGTACAAAAGTATTTATATCCACAGTAAAACTATATTGACATAACCTGAAAGGCTGCTCAGCAAGGAAGAAGCCACTGCTCCAAAACCGCCATTAAAAAAAGACTATGGTTTGCAACTGCACATGGGGACAAAGATCATACTTTTTGGAGAAATATTCTCTGGTCTGATGAAACAAAAATATAACTGTTTGGTCATAATGACCATTGTTATGTTTGGAGGAAAAAGGGGGAGGCTTGCAAGCCAAAGAACACCATCCCAACCGTGAAGCACGTGGGTGGCAGCATCATGTTGTGGGGGTGATTTGCTGCATGAGGGACAAGTGCACTTCACAAAATAGACGGCATCATGAGGACAGAAAATGATGTGGATATATTGAAGCATCATCAAGACATCAGTCAGGAAGTTAAAGCTTGGTCACAAATGGGTCTTCCAAATGGACAATGACCCCAAGCATACTTCCAAAGTTGTGGCAAAATAGCTTAAGGACAACAAAGTCAAGGTATTGGAGTGGCCATCACAAAGCCCTGACCTCAATCCTATAGAAATTTGTGGGCAGAACTGAAAAAAATGTGCACGAGCAAAAAGGCCTAGAAACCTGACTCAGTTACACCAGCCCTGTCAGGAGGAATGGGCCAAAATTCACCCAATTTACTTGTGGAAGGCTACCCGAAACGTTTGACCCAAGTTCAACAATTAAGGCAATGCTACCAAATACTAATTGAGAGCATGTAAACTTTTGACCCACTGGGAATGTGATGAAATAAAATCACTCGCTACTATTATTCAGACTTTTCACATTCTTAAAATAAAGTGTTGATCCTAACTGACATAAAACAGGGAATCTTTACTAGGATTAAATGTCAGGAATTGTGGAAAAACTGAGTTTAAATGTATTTGGCGAAGGTGTATGTGAACTTCCGACTTCAACTGTATACAATTCATGACATTAGACGTGTAGTCTCCATCCAGGTGGGGCGCAAATAGACGTTGGGGTGGTAAATCAGAGTTTACCAGTTGATCTCTGAAATTTCTGCCCCGCGAGAATACGACCAAGGGAGGGTCCGAAAACACATTACCGATACTGTCATCGGGTCTTAGAATGTGGCAATGTTTGTGAACGATTCCCATAATTTGTTCAGAGCACTTTGAATAGCGGGTAGTTAGAACGCAATAATGGTTATTTTTGCGAGACTGTTCTTGAAAAAGATTTTGTTTCGGTTTGTTTAGAACTTTCTCAAATGGCAGTATTAATCTGACCATTTTTGTACCCCCTCTCCTTGAAATTTATTTGCGTCTCTGCCATATTTCTGTTGAAATCTGATTGTTTTTTTGTTCTTTTGATTCGACAGAATTGGCTATAGATCAAACTGTTTTTCAAGTGAAGCGGGTGACTACTATCAGCCCTCAAATGTTACGATCTGTAGGTGTCCTGTAAAGATCAGTGTATAGAACATTATCCTCACACAATATCAGAAAATCAAGGAAAGTGATTTGACGTGTGTCAGATTGCATAGTAAATCTCAGATGCTCAGAACAACAGTTAAGAGCTCTTTTGCATCACCCCTCCATAGAACAAAAATATCAATATACCGTTTCCAAATAATGATGTTAGGCAAGAAAACATTTGAGGATTGAAAATGGACTGTTTCTCCATGTAACCCACATACAAATTAGCATAGTTAGAAGCCATGGGGGATCCCATAGCAGTACCCTTCGTCTGAATAAAGAAATGAAATAAAACTGCCACTGGAAGCGGATGAGGCGCTGTTTGTAGTGTTGGTCAGATGGGGGTGGATAGAAGTAAGCGGCCTCCCTCCTGCGTCTGTCATGGAGAGGAGGAGCGGGGCCTCTTATCTGGATTTCTCTAGAAGTAGACTTTGTCCTCGGCCTTGTCTCAAGACTTAGCCGCTTCATTAAATAGTACCCGCAAAACACCAGTCTCAACATCAACAGTGAAGAGGCAAATCCGGGATGCTGGCCTTATAGGCAGAGTTGCAAAGAAAAAGCCATATCTCAGATTGGCCAATAAAAATAAAATATTAAGATGGGTAAAAGAACAGACACTGGACAGTGTCTAGAAGGCCAGCATCCTGGAGTCGCCTCTTCACTGTTGACGTTGAGACTGGTGTTTTGCGGGTACTATTTAATGAAGCTGCCAGTTGAGGACTTGTGATGCTTCTGTTTCTCAAACTAGACACGAATATCAAATCAAATGTATTTTTATAGCCCTTCGTACATCAGCTGATATCTCAAAGTGCTGTACAGAAACCCAGCCTAAAACCCCAAACAGCAAGCAATGCAGGTGTAGAAGCACGAATATACTTGTCATCTTGCTCAGTTGTGCACCGGGGCCTCCCACTCCTCTTTCTATTCTGGTTAGACAGTTTGCGCTGTTCTGTGAAGGGAGTAGTACACAGCGTTGTATGATATCTTCAGTTTCTTGGAATTTTCACACATGGAATAGCCTTCATTTCGCAGAACAAGAATAGACAGTTTCAGAAGAAAGTTTTGTTTCTGCCAATTTTGAGCCTGTAATCGAACCCACAAATGCTGATGCTCCAGATACTCAACTGTGCGAACATAATTTCAAAAGGGTGTTCTTATGATCAATTAGCCTTTTAAAATGATTAACTTGGATTAGCTAACACAACGTGCCATTGGAACACAGGAGTGATGGTTGCTGATAATGGGCCTCGGTACGCCTATGTAGATACAACATTTAGAAAATCTGCCGTTTCCAGCTACAATAGTAATTTACAACATTGTCTACACTGTATTTCTGATCAATTTGATGTCATTTTAAAAATGGACAAAAAAAAAGTGCTTTTCTTTCAAAAACAAGGTCATTTAAGTGACCCCAAACTTTTGAACAGTAGTGTATTTAAGAGAAATACCATGGTGCAACTTAGAAATAGCCCAAAAACCCACAACCAATACATTTTCACCCGCGACATTGTTTTTAAAGTAGCCCAAAATGGCAGCAAAACTGCAAACATGGCAACACTGCACTACACACACAGCTGCCTCTGTTCAAGTTTCTTCTTCTTTGGTATCATGGCGTTTGCACATTTTGTTTGTGCATGCCGCCACCTACTGTGTGTTCAATCACGTTACATACACAAAGAAAAGGAAAAAAATTCCACCACCAACTAAACCTATATACCACTATTAAAAATAACCATCCCGTTCCAATACTTTGACTCTACCTGATACTACACCAGGCCCACTTTGTTCAACACACCTTGTAGCCTTACTTTTCTGTAGTAAAACATCTATTTTTCTGCCACCACAACATCTATTTTCTATGATTCACTTTCCATTTCTGCTGTACAGCTGATAACTACGGCAATGAAATCTAAAAAGCCAACCTTACTGAAGCACAAATTCGTATCACTCTGTATTGGCAAAGGCCTACTTCTCACCCTTGACCCATCATCCTCTACTCTCTTAACTGCCTCAGCATGTGACCCCTTCTGATCCTTCTGACAATCTCAACCTGTCTCACACTGGACGCTTCTGATCCCCAGCAATATGGGCACCCCTACAATTGACAGGTTTTTTCTTCCCACAGATACTAAACATTCCTTTGCCCCATGCACTCCTGCACACATCTCGGAATCTCCCTCCTACCCACTGTTGAAAAATGACCATAAGCTTGGCATCTGAAACACCATATTGGGTTCTGCAGCTCTCACTGAATAACTGCCATGTTTTAACATGGCTTTATCAGGTAAAGACTGCTTCAAAAAGGACAATGTCTTCCCAGTTTCACCACCAGGTCTGCGTCTCACCAAACGGCAGGCGTCACAGACACAATGTATTGTCAGTTTCAGTTACTCCACCTCAGTAATCCCTCCTTTCAAAAGGAGCCCTGCTCCAGAGAGCAAAGCAAGTCACAGGTCTTGTGCCTCTGTTCATCTGCCCCGTGCCATCTCTCCTATAAGCCAACCTTTGGGAAGCTTGACCTTCACACAGCCTGTCCGCACGCTCGGAGGTATCCACATGTTCCTAAAGCACACCAATGCCCCTTTTTGTATCACAGTACAATGATAAAACTGGGGGGATAAAAATGCAATTTCAGAATGTGTGTGTGTGTGTGTGTGGGGGGGGGGCAGGGGGGGCATTTTCCCAGTTAAAGTTGCACCCCTGTAGCAGAGGAAGGAGTCTGCTTCTGCTGCAGTGTTCGTAGTAAAATATTACGCGTTGTGGCGATGCTTCACCTATCAGCATATCTGTAACAACTGAAATACCAAACAGATGTCTTTAGCAATATGTTCAAATTCACAATACTGATTTATATAGTCAGTGAAATACACAATGTTTGAGTCACATTGACTAAACTCTTTCTAGCAAATAACAGGATGACTCATCCCAGATGTGTGTGTGAGAGAGAGAGTGCGTGGGCGCGAGCTAATGATAGGCTTTAGATGAGTAGTCTAACACATTCTTGTGGCTCACAGATGACCCCGGGTACAAACCCAGTCTTCCACATGAGGATACAGACATAGTGCCTTCAGAAAGTGTTCATACCCCTTGACTTAATCCACTTTTCTTTTTTTACCTTTTATTTAACGAGGCAAGTCAGTTAAGAACACATTCCTATTTTCAATGACTGCCTAGGAACAGTGGGTTAACTGCCTTGTTCAGGGGCAGAACGACAGATTTTTTACCTTGTCAGCTCGGGGATTCAATCTTGCAACCTTGTTGTTACTAGTCCAACGCTCTAACCACTAGGCTAGCTGCCGCCCCCAGCCTGATTTCAAAATGCATTCCAAAAAAAATGACCCCACCCATCTACACACAATACTCTACAATGACAAGGTGAAAACATGTTTTTAGAAATGTTTTCAAATGTATCAAAAATTAAATACAGAAATAGCTAATTTACATGATTCTTCACACACCTGAGTCAATACTTTATAGAAGCTCCTTTGGCAGCAATGACAGCTGTGAGTCTTCCTGGGTAAGTCTAAGAGCTTTCTAAGAGCTTTCCACACTTGGATTGTGCAACATCTTCCCATTATTATTTTGAAAATGTTTTAAGCTCTGTCAAATTATTTGTCTTGCCATAGATTTAAGTCAAACCTTAACTCGACCAGTCAACAGTCTTCTTGGTAAGCAACTCCAGTGTAGATTTGGCCTTGTTTTAAGTTATTGTCCTGCTGAAAGGTCAAATAATCTCAGTGTCTGGTGGAAAGCAAAATAATGTGTAATACTGACAATGAATTTGAAAAAAACAAACCACCGCCTTGTGATCGGTTTGCCTCTAAGGGTTGTTTGGATAATTGTGTTTCCAAAGTATGTAATGACAGCTTATTGACTCCTGCTCCTAATGATCAACCCACTGTATTTGTCTACTCATTCCCCTATCTCACAGGTGTTCCAAAATGTAGCCTAGATTTGGTGTATTATTTTACTGAAAGAAATTTGCATCGAGAAGTTAGCCTTTAAAATTAAAGGCTATGTGAGAGAGGTTAGACATAGTCAGTGTCCAGATTTCAGTTTCCATTAAACCCATCTGAACAGTAGGCTACAGTTCCCTTCACATGCGATAGGCCTATTTGAAGTCCCCGTTTTGCCACTGTCAAATTTGTATAGCACCTCACAATATCACACATAACATAGCTTGCACTGCTATTATCCTGTCATATTGGAAATACAGTGCATTCGGAAACAATTCAGACGCCTTTACACATTTGGTTACGTTACAGCTTCATTCTAAAATAGATCAAATATATGTTTTCCCCTCACCAATCTACACACAATACAATATCATGACAAAGCTAAAAAATATATTTTTACAAAAATGCACATTTACATAATTATTCAGCCCCTTTAGTCAGTACTTTGTTGAAACACCTTTGGCAGCGATTACAACCTAAAGTCTTCTTGGGTATGATGCTACAAGCGTGTTCTTGGGTACCTTCAATGCCGCAGAAATGTTTTGATACCCTTCCCCAGATCTGTGCCTCGACCCAATCCAGTCTTGGTGCTCTAGAGACAATTCCTTCTACCTCATCGCTTGGTTTTTGCTCTGACGTGTACTGTCAACTGTGGGACATAGACAGGTGTGTGCCTTTCCAAATCATTTCCAATCAATTGAATTGAATACAGGTGGACTCCAAGTTGTAGAAACAGCTCAAGGATGATCAATGGAAACAGGATGCACCTGGGCTCAATTTCAAATCTCGTAGCAAATGGTCCAAATACTTTTGTAAATAAGGTATGTTTTTTTTATATATGGGGTGTTGTGTGTAGATTGATGAGGAAATGTTTTAATTTAATCAATTTTAGAATAAGGCTTTAACGTAACGAAATGAGGAAAAAGTCAATGGGTCTGTCTGTATACATTACAAATGCACTGTACATATTGCACCATACATCATTTCCTGTACATTGTCGCAGTAATGCAGTACGTGTTACATATTGGACATGCATATTGTAACATACACAATTATCTGTACAAAGCAGATTAGTTAGAACAAAATCTAGGTTATAGGAAATGTTGCTGGACTTCTACTATGGTCAAATAACTTAAGGTGGGGTGCCCGGACACTATATGTGTCACGTATACCCCCTCACCGGCGCTCTAGGTCACCAGGCTTCTGATTATTGCGCTCACCTTTCACCATCGTTACGCGCACCAGCGCCTCACTCAACTGGACTTCTTCACCTTCTTGATAACCTTCCCTATAATCTGTCACTCCCATTGGTTCCTTCCCCAGGCCTTATTTACTCTGTTTCCCAGGCCTTATTTACTCTGTTTGTGTTTAATGTCTGTACGCTTTTTGTGTTATCGTTGATGTATTTATTAAATGATTCACTCCCTGTACTTGCTTCCCAATTCCCAGCATACACGTTACAATATGGCACTGTACAGGAAAAACGATTTATTGTTTGTGTCCGTAAAAACAGGGTCCAGTCTGCACTTTTGTACTGTCGCAATAACCCTGCTGAATTACTAATTCAGGACAATATCTTTATTACGAAACAATAAATTAACTATTTTAGACTGGCATACCTGTAAATGACCTACATTATCCTAATGATGAGAATGCTACAGACTTTATACGTTTAAATATGCCAGACTTACGTGCCAAAACGTGCATCAGGTCAAGTGTTTTGCTAGACTAATAAAATATGAGGCAGTAGCCTAGTATGATCATGTTCCTACAGGCTACTATCACCACAATCATCCAATATATTTTCTTCTTTAAATGACGTGGAAACTATGTTGATTCACAACCTGATTCAACCAGGTTATGCCCAGTAAGTTCACTCAGCCCATGAGATGAATAGGATAATGCATATCATTTGAAAATATTGTTTTAATATCGATGATCAATTTCACAAAAGTTATTGATTAATTCACTGATGAATAAAGTTTTTTAAATATTTTTAATTTTAACCAAATTGTATCTTCATTTTTTGAATAAACTTATTATTTGTTTGTAGAATGAGCAGAGATGCTCCTCAGAGTGTAAACTTTGTGGATTTGGAAACTACAAGTGCTCTCAGGTACAATGGACCCCACTTTTACTGTGACAATATACAGGAAATTGTGTACGGTGCAATATATATGTGCAATTTGGAGAAAAAAAACTACTGGATTTAAGCTGATTGACCACTCTTTAAGGGCCGCAAAATGAGCAGTGACGCTCCTCTAGGTGTAAACTGTGGATTTGGGATTTTAGGCCACGCATCTATTCAGAAAGATGCCAAAAGTGGATGATGAAGTGGATTCTAATGGCGGTAGAATCAAGGAGCATTGGAATATTGTCAAAAAGAAAGGAAAACAGAGAAAAGTAGAGTACAGTGATAATGTCACTTCATATCTTGTAGGAGTACGGTTTGTAAATGAGGAGCAGATGATCGAATTACTGATCTTGAGGAATCCATTTGAGATATCCATACTGGAGGACAGAGTGCTGGGTAGAGTGAAGGGTGTTAGGATCAAGAGAGTCGGGCTGGTTTAGATTTGTTTTGCTTCTAAGGATCAGAAGAAACGTGTGTTTCGTCTCACCCGATTTGATAAGTTTGAAGTGTCGTGTGTGTCTCTTAGAAGCAGGGCACTCCTCAGGGGGGGTTATACCTGGAGTCTCATGGGAAGTAGATGTTGAAGAGATGAAAAATATTCCTGGAGTGAAGAGAATCTGTTTGTTTTTTTCTCTCCCTACTCAAATGCAGTTAATAAGGTATATTAACTACAGAGTCAGAGCATTTATCTTAAGACCAATGCAGTGTGATATTTGTAAAGCTTTTGGTCATGTTTCAAGTGTTTGCAGAAGGGAGAAGCCGAGATGTCCAACTTGTGGAAAATATCATATTATGTGTTATGAAAGTGACATGTTGCAATTGTGGTGGGAAAGATGAAGCCACATGTTTCAAATGCCCCACAAGGGTGAAAGAGAATGAGGTGGCCAAAGTCTATCCAGAGCATATCATATGCAGCAGCTGCTAAAAGGATTGAGGGTGTGAATGGTGCACTTGACCAGTCCATGGTGGTGTAGGCCTTCACCAGAAGGATCCTGACATTTTAAAGGTTAGGGTGGACTTTATAGCTATGGTGATAAATGCTCCTGCCAAGGTGGTGAGAAGGTCCAGGTAGATAGATATCATTGTGAGAGCGGATCCTGGGGCTGAAAGACTTCTCTGCGAAGGAGTTACATGGAATATTATCACAAGCCGTAGAGCCTGAGAAGAAGGGAGATATGGAGAATTGAAAGAAGGAAGAGGTTGGAGTTTTGTTTTGTCAATGTACTATTGCTATTTGGGTGGATAAAGTTAGTTTCACTATCACGAAGGGATATTCTTTTTTTTTACCTTGTTTTAGTTTCAAACCGTCCAGTCGGTGGCGGCAATACGCCTTTTGGGGTTGTAGTCCAGCATAAAACCCACAGAACTGTGGATTTGGAAACTAGAAGTGACACAAGGTACTGAAAATGGTGTAGGATGGAATATGCATGTCCAGCATGAAAAAAATCTACTGGATTTAAACTGATTGGCCGCAAAATGCGCAGTGACGGTCCTCTGGGTCTAAACGTTGTGGATTAGGAAACTAGAGATACTGCTGAGTAATAATAATAATACTGGCATCTGTGGTTTGCATCTGTAGGTAGTCAAAGCTAGTCAAAACCAGGACATTTGTGTAAAAGAAACGCATGTACTAACTTGCAAAAGTCACATTTATAATTAAGCATTAAGGCACGAGAGGGTATTGTATATTGGCCATATAACACAAACCCCCGAGGTGCCTAATTGCTATTATAAACTGGTTACCAGCGTAACTAGAGCAGTAAAAAATACATGCACTGTCATACCCATTGTAAAACAGTCTGGATATACCACAGCTGTCAGCATTCAGGGTTCAAACCAGCCAGTTTATAATTACCTATATATGTTGGACTTTGACCCCCGGGGCACAGCCCTTGTATTTAACTTCAGAAGGAATGCCCCTCTCTCACCTACCACCTCTCAACCTGCAGGTCACTGGAGGCTCCAGTGGAATAGGGAAAAGCATTGCTATGGAGTGCTACAGACAAGGAGCATTCATCACACTAGTGGCAAGAGACGAGGTTAGCAGAAATAAAATAAAAAACATCAATGTCCTTGACTCTTTTGCCCTGTTCTTCACCCAGACAGCACATTTATCAAGCCTTCTGTCCTTTTATTTAGAGTAAATTGGTTCAGGTGAAAAAAGAAGTAGAGAAATGTGCGATTAATGATAATCAGGTATGTATTACATAGCTACATGTTTTAGTACAACCTGGAAGAAGAAAGGCAAGGCTCTTTTTTTGAATGCAAGTAAATGATAAAATATTGACCCTAATGATCACATTAGCAACTTCTTACACGAGCACTGACTGTTTTGGTATTCGCATTCCTCTTCCACTCAGGTTGTGCTCTGCATATCAGTTGATGTGTCCAAGGACTACAGACAGGTGGAAAGTGTGATTAAGCAGGTAAATCACAAGTGACAGGCAATCTTCCCTCCAAGTTGTTCGCAGGAGCACAGCTCTCCCGTGACTGCTTCGCAGAGGAAATATCAGCCCCCGCAGAGAGGCACGTGATTGAACTTCACTCAACTTTCTAGGTTTTACCTTTTAGTTAACACTATCAATGTTTCGCTCTACTGTGAGAATTGGGATCGAATCAACGTAATATCAGACACGTTCAATGCAACATACCGAAACAAAACTAACTGTGCAATAGATTTTCTTGTAGGCAGAGCACATTGGAGTAGGATTCTATTGCATTGACAGGCACAACCTATACTCTACCAATCCGGTGCGCCATAACCAGAGATGCACTATCCCAATATGCAAATAGACCATTGCCATATGTGGATCTGTGCCATTCACTTTGAACAGGACTGTGTTCACAGCATGAGTGTTCGCAAGTAGATGCGCTTGTTTTGAGATCAAAGCGAGCGATGCATGTAGCCACGTGTGCACATCTATTCATATTATTTTCTAGTAAGTGAGTTATTAGCCCAGTTATAGCTTATTTTTAGTCAGCAATGGGGGAGTGGTTGCTTCCTACAAGGGCACAAAACGTATGCAGGTAAAGTCAGGTAAAGATGTCAGGTAAATAATTATTTTTCTGTCTAAAAGGGTAGTGTTGTATTTTGAGACATATCTTGAATAAGCTAAGTAGCCAATAGGTAGAGGGTAGAATAATTTGTCTGATTCTCTGTAATAATGGTATGGGAATAATAATGCATTTTATTTTGTAAATTGGTTTCTTGCATCAAACAACACAATGTCCAGTCACCTCCTGGTCTGAAGGACAAGTGGATAAACAGGTTAATGTCAAGCCCTGCATGTTTTTTGTCCAAAAGTCTCATGGAATGTAGGCCTACTTTGAACACCACACATTGGCTGCTACTGTAGGCTGAATGATAAAACAGCTAGTTCCATGTTAAAATGTTATGGGATGCATTTTCTCCATTGTTTTTGATGGTAGTCCACTCTGGTAGTCCTACATTATGATCAAATAGCCACAGTAGCCTACTTGGCCACTGTTATAACTGGAACTTAAAGCGGGTACAGCCTCAGTGTTCACAGTAAATGTGTACCAAAAGTTACACAGAATTTTCACAAGGTTCAAGTTTGAGCTCAGCAGACCTGAAATTTGCTCAGATACAGAAAACAAATTTGAGGGAACATTGGTGATTTGAACTTTTGTATATTACAAATGACAACATCAATGTAATTTTAATCCATTTAGTGTCAAGAGAAGCTTGGTCCGGTGGACATGCTGGTGAACTGTCCTGGGACGTCCTTCTCTGGGAAGTTTGAGGAGGTGGAGGTGGAGCGCTTCAGAGTAAGTAGGTAACTAGTAGGTTGGGGAGGCTACTGTAACTAACCAGGGGAATAGACAGACAGGGCTGGAAGGGTGAACACAGAAACCCAACCCCTACAGTATGTGCTTCAGAAAACATTGATGTTGTGCCAAAACTAACTCTGAATAGGCAATGAGAGAAGATTTTAGATTCCCAGACTGAAGAGTCAATGGGTTTGATGTGTGTCTGAAGGTGGAATCGAGGGTTCAGCTTTTAGTTTAAAGATGCAGTTAGCAAACCATAAGGCAAGATGAGAATGCAGTCTAGGTCTGCAGCAGATTGGATTGCAGTGGAAGAATGAGAGAGCGGTTTAATTCAAGGCCAAAGAGGTGGCAGGTTTCTTCGCTCTCTCACAGTCAAGTGATTGTCCAGATTCAGAGATAATGACCGAAGGGAAATTATATTGTGTGTGTGTGTGTTCACAAGTGTGTGCATGAAGGGATTGTTCCAATACTAAGATAATGACCAAGGGTAAATGTGGCTGTTCACATCCTAATGTACACTGAACAAAAATATAAACGCAACATGTAAAGTATTGGTTTCATGAGCTGAAATAAAAGATACCAGAAATGTTCCATACGCACAAAAAGCTTATTTCTCTCAAAACATTTTGTGCACAAATGTGTTTACATCCCTGTTAGTGAGCATGTCTCCTTTGCCAAGCTAATCCATCCACCTGACAGGTGGGGCATATCAAGAAGCTGATTAAACAGCGTGATCATTACACAGGTGCACCTTGTGCTGGGGATAATAAACGGCCACTCTAAATTGTGCAGTTTTGTCACACAACACAGTGTCTCAAGTTTTCAGAGAGCATGCAATTGGCATGCTGACTGCAGGCATGTTCACCAGAGCTGTTGCCAGACAATTTAATGTTAATTTCTCTACCATAAGCCGCCTCCAACGTAATTTTAGAGAATTTGGCAGTACATCCAACCGGCCTAACAACCACAGACCACATGTAACCACTCCAGCCCAGGACCTCCACATCCGGCTTCTTCACCTGCGAGATCGTTTGAGACCAGCCACCCCGACAGCTGATGAAACAGAAGTATTTCTGTCTGTAATAAAGTCCTTTTGTGGCGAATAACTCTTTTTGATTGGCTGAGCCTGGTTCCCCCGTGGGTGGGCCTATGCCCTCCCCTGTGTAATCCATAGATTAATGACTCATTTGTTTATTTAAATTGACTGATTTCCTTATATGAACTGTGACTCAGTAAAATCGTTGAAATTGTTGCATGTTGCGTTTTATATTTTTGTTCTGTATATTTATTTGGCTTCATTACAATTCCTGGAAGGAGCCTGGCTCCTTCTCATCCTGCCATTCCACTGCTGGTCACATGCCTCGTTAAGGGTCTGAATTCATTAGGCCTCCCTCCAGAGAAATGCTATTACTATGGAAACTGCACAGACATATAACACGTAACATATTGCAGGACTATTTTTGCTCCAGTAGTATGGGTATTGCTCAGTTTTCATTCATAATAATAGTAATACATCATGAATGACTTTTTGTGCTCATTCCCTTGTCTATAACAGAGTCTGATGGAGGTGAACTACCTGGGCAGTGTGTATCGGAGGATGGGACTCATCATGTTTGTCTCCTCCCAGGCTGGCCAGATCGGCCTGTTTGGCTACACTGCCTACTCCCCGTCCAAGTTTGCCCTTGGTGGTCTGGCTGAGTCCCTGCAGATGGAAGTGGGTAGTATTTAGTTCCTCCTCCTACCCAGGTTGGAGGCCAAAAGGCCTCTCTGTGGCTAATTGAATGTACTCTTTCCTCTACTCCTCCATGCAGATGAAGCCAAATAACATTTATGTAACGGTGGCCTACCCCCCCTGACACAGACACATCAGGACTAGCAGAGGAGAATAGGACGAAGGTAAGTCTCCTCATGAAAAAGTGGAAAGTTCTCTTTAGTCTTTTACTCTGACGCCTCGCGTTATATTTTCTCTCTTTGTCCATTCCACAGCCTTTAGAGACCAGACTGATCTCCGAGACGTCTGGGGGGACTCAGCCGGAGCAGGTTGCTAAAACCGTGGTCAAGGATGCTGTGGTAAGAGACTGCGTTCTTAACAACTGTCACCATCACATTTACTCTGCCTTAGGCCAACACAAAAAGCCTTATCAGTACAACCCTTCCAGTCAGGACTATAGAGAGAATGGCTCTCTAGAAGTGTGATGAAGCGTTTTTTCGGACGGCCATGTCTTTGTGACCCCTACAGCAGGGGAACTTCAACATCTCTGTGGGGCCTGACGGCTACATGCTCTCGGCTCTCACCTGTGGAATGTCACCTGTCACCTCCATCTCTGAGGGCCTCCAGCAGGTAACAGCAGTACAGGAATGGTACTGTCACGGTCCCATTACAACGCACCCAGGGTATTACTCTGGGGTCTTTTGGTAAACATGCGTTAACTGATCCTCAACAATCAACTTACCAAAGCAATTTTGTATCTATTACACATCTATTATAATCATAGAGATATAATGAAGTTATATTTTATGATTATAACATAATAATAGATTGTCCCAAAACTGTCTGTTCCTGTCTAACTCTGGTGATCGTGAATAGTGACTAGGGCTCATAATGTTAATGTGACTTCTGTGCAGATCGTGACCATGGGGCTGTTCCGGACCGTCGCTCTGTTCTACCTGGGGAGTTTCGACAGCATTGTGCGTCGCTGTATGATCGAGAGGGAGCAGTCCAAAGCAGCGGACAAGCGGGAGTAACACGCCCACCCCAACCTCCTCCCTCATACACCCCCTCCCCCGCCTCTCCATCCTCCCAGAGTCGTAGCCACTGAAGAACCCAACCGAGCCACCACTCCTCTCCCATCCCCTTCTCCCCTAGAGGGCACAACCCTGGGTAGGCTAAATGGCCAGTCATCTCATCCACCAGTGATAATATCTAAGTAAAGAAGATGGCAGATGTCTTTTCCACTTGACCGATGATGTAACACATACCATCCTTGGCAACCATTTTGTCATTATTCCATTGACATTACTTTTTTTTCCTTCCATGCAGTGAGGTAAGTAAGGGATAACCAGTCTGACAGATTATGTCAGCATGTTGACCTGCAATTCCTTTACCAAGAGTCTGACAAAATACCAACGCAAACAATACTGTATGTCATGCAGACCATTCTGAGTAAGCTAGCTTAATCACCTTAAACTCTATCTTCACCAAATGCGTTCTGTTCCGCCTTCCAAAGTTTTGGCCCCTCCATGTGCTGTCTATGTCGTGTGGTGTTTTGGCCCCTCCATGTGCTGTCTATGTCGTGTGGTGTTTTGGCCCATGCTGTGGATGCATTAACTAAACTTCAAGGTGATTTTAGTCATTTTGGGCTCCCGAGTGGCGCAGTGGTCTATGTCACTGCATGTCAGTGCAAGAGGCGACACTACAGTCCCTGGTTCGCATCCAGGCTGAATCACATCCGGCCGTGATTGGGAGTCCCATAGGGCGGCACACAATTGGCCCAGCGTCGTCCAGGTTTGGTCGGGGTAGACCGTCATTGTAAAAAATTATTTGTTCTTAACTCACTTGCATAGTTAAATAAAGGTTAAATAAAATAAAAACAGTATGAGAGAGGGCATAGCAAGAGGGCAATGCAAAAATCTAATTTGCTTCCCGGAAATAAACATCCAAGGCATTTTCAGGTAGAGAGATTGTATGTGGAAGTACAAAGGAATTTGTGTGTGCTGTGCATGTAGGGGCTTTGTGAAGAAGCCGATGGGAGAGATTTTATTGCAATGTTATTTTACAATGTGTTTGAAGGACTATACACTGACCCAGCCTACTCCAGGGAGAGAGAAAAGTCATTGGACACTGGTGGTGGCTGGGAAAAAAGAGAAACCTCCTCTGTAATGTATTCCTCTTACTTGCCTGTCACTTTCACGCCATCTTATTTGTGTTTTTACCTGAGGTAGAAGCGACAGGTTAAAGGTCAGCATGGGACAGTCATACGATGTAGTAGGAGAACAAATCCACTAACAGCTGATGACCGCTCTTTCCTGTTTTCCTGAGGGGGTTGAGGGTCTTTGTATATGTGATCTGTGTACATATTTTGCCTCCTTAATAAGATTGATGGGGTGGTGTCAGGACCAGGCGTGGGGTGTGACTCGCAGGTTCGAGCAAAGTCCGCTTGGGCCTAGAGAGGGCGCCAGAGCTGTATTTTATATAGAGGCCAAGAGACGAAGAGGGACTGGCAAGCTCATTGAGGAGCTCTGTGTGCTATTGTATTATCTGATTTGACATTTCATACACAGTCACTGTGGACGTCATCCAATGCGTTCCTATCTGATTGTTATTTGCCTCTAAGTATTCACAGATCCCTCCTGAAGTCCTCTAAAGAGGAAAATGCGAGCTCATGCAAGTCTTCCTTCCATCGATCAACTGTGTGGAGAATGTGCTTCACTTTAACACAAACAATACGCTACAAATCAGAAAATATACATCATCTCTTGAAAAGCCACCAATATTTGAATGCCAAGATGTATTAAGAGACCATTTCTGTAAGTACGATGCAACTATTTGAGATGTATTTTGTCTGATGTTGCTTCTCTGTTCTATCCTAGAAATAGTTTGTAATGCAGTCAAGCACGACAATTGTGGGGACCCATTCCAAGCCTTAAGAGAGAACTACAGATGTTAATGCTAAAATAATCCAATTTCATCCACAGAAAAAAAACTTGACTTGAGCCTCTTGTGGTTTACCAGTTAATTTGATATGATTTTTCGATGAAAATGCCAACTGTTTTACCGTGTTTTTTTGTTGTTGTCGTCAATTCCAGTTTAGTTTTTGTACAAAAAGGCCTTACTCAAAACCAAAATGTCGGAAGTGAGAATGCATGATTCAACTCTGAGGTTCTCATTTGACGTTGGTTCAAGGCATACTGTCACTGTCCAGCAAGGTTTCTGTGTCTACCTGTCATTTTATCATCTGTGTGAGTTGTTTTGCTTTTAGCAACACATTAATGTTGTAGTTCATAGACATTTGGTATAATATGTAGTTCATGGGCAAAGCTATTTTGTTTTAACACTTAAGCTATGCAAATTAAGCCTATCCTCACAATATGTTAAAACACTACCACCAAGTTTTAAAATGCTCTAGATTTCCCATTTGTTGGTGTCGTCCAGAGATATTTAAAAGATTATATAGAGTTGATAAGTACAGTCCTACTGAAAATTGTCATGATGCATTCCACTTCTGTTCCCATTATATTGGTTGTGTTTTGTTCTGTTTCGTTTTTGCCAAACGGGTAAGAATTTCACCTTGTGTGCCATTGAAAATAAAAATGTAAGGAGTAGAACAATGTTGCTTTGTCTTATTTTCTTACATAATAAAACAAAATAAATAACTTTGGAAAATGTCATTTTTTCTTATCTTTTTTTCTTTTACAATGTGTCCTGTTTTAGTTCTAGATGGGGTTTTTCCTCCCAATGCCCATCTAGATCTCTGTTTTAGGTTAAAAATAAATGTTTTTCTGCACTCAGTAGGCTACTGAACACAGGCCTCTTTTGAAAGCTTTTAGGCTTTGTTAATGCACTGGTATGGAACCTAACGTATACCATATGTATAAGTATACATAGTGTAATGCACTGACTGTAAGTAGGTCTGCATAAGACTGCTAAATCAAGAGTTCCCAAACCTTTTCACTCAATTCTACACATTCTGTCATGGGGTGCAGAAAACATTTTTGTAGTTTTAAAACTAACTTTGCAATTCTACACATTCTGTCATGGGGTGCAGAAAACATTTTTATAGTTTTAAAACTAACTTTGCAATTCTTCACATTTTGCCATGTCTAATGTGAATTCATGTGATAAAATCTATAGGCTAAAAAACATTAGCTGACATGGGCTTGTTGGGACCTCCCGCCCCAACCACGGACACGCCCCACAGTTTGAGAACCACTTAACTAGATGACTAAATTGTAAAAAATTTATTTGTGTATCTGTGTTTGCTTTGTTTGGATTATGAGCTTACATTATTCCGTTGCTGAGGGTTGCACAGCCTAGATACATACACAACCTATGGTTACAGTTGATCAATCCTGGCTCCTGTGTTTACAGATGTTGAGTGGAGGGGATGTTTTGTACCATTACGGAGCGTTTCAGTTTTGATGTACAGTGTGTGTGTGCAGCCGGGTGGTTATTGGGGGGCTACTGTGTGTACTGTGGGTGGATGTGAGGTTTTACATATTCTGTTTGAGTAGTGGACTTTCATCTTCCATGAGGGGAACAGAACAGCCTGGGCAGCAGGTAGCTAGTATACACAACCGGTCAAAAGTTTTAGAACACCTATTCATTCAAGGGTTTTTCTTTATTTTCACTATTTTCTACATTGTAGAATAATAGTGAAGACATTAAAACAATTAAATAACACATGGAATCATGTAGTAACCAAAAAAGTGTTAAACAAATCTAAATATATTTCATATTTGAGATTCTTCAAATAGCTACCCTTTGCGTTGATGACAGTTTGGCACAATCTTAGCATTCTCTCAACCACTCTCTTCACCTGGAATGCTTTTCCAACAGTCTTGAAGGAGTTCCCACATATGCTGAGCACTTGTTGGCTGCTTTTCCTTTACTCTGCGGTCCGACTCATCCCAGATCATCTCAGTTTGGTTGAGGTTGGGGGATTGTGGAGGCCAGGTCATCTGATGCAGCACTCCATCACTCTTCTTTTTGGTAAAATAGCCCTTACACAGCAGCATGGAGGTGTGTTGGGTCATTGTCATAGTGAAAAACAAATGATAGTCCCACTAAAACCAAACCAGATGGGATGGCGTATAGCTACAGAATGCTGTGGCAGCCATGCTGGAAAGCACCCCCACACCATAACACCTCCTCCATGCTTTACTGTGGGAAAAACACATGCGGAGATCATCCGTTAACCCGCACCGCGTCTCACAAAGACACAGCGGTTGGAACCAAAAATCAACCATTTGGACTCCAGACCTAAGGACAGATTTCCACGGGTCTAATGTCCATTGCTCGTGTTCCTTGGCCCAAGCAAAACTCTTCTTATTATTGGTGTCTGTTAGTAGGGGTTTCTTTGCAGATATTCGACCATGAAGGCCTGATTCACGCTGTCTCCTCTGAACAGTTGATGTTGAGATGTGTCTGTTACTGGAACTCTGTGAAGCATTTATTTGGGCTGCCATTTCTGAGGCTGGTAACTCTAATGAACTTATCCTCTGCAGCAGAGGTAACTCTGGGTCTTCCATTCCTGTGGTGGTCCTTGTCATGACGTTGGCCTGGGGGTAGGTTTATGACAGTCATAAATACCTCTTCCCCCCTTTTTCCTCTCTCTACCCTACTGATGTTACATTTGCAAACCCCTTGGTTAACATAGAGATTCTGGGAACATCAGAAGGTTGGGGGAAAATAACTGTATTCTGTTAATCCGACCAATTGAACGTATGCAGTGGTACTTAATGAATATGATGTCAGTTCATTCCCATCAATGATAAGATGACATAAACTCTACAGTGGAAAGTCTACACATCAGAGTTATCGGATTCACATGGAATTGTTGTTCAATTTAAATGTTTGAATATTACATTATTCGTGATGGGATGACGTGATTTTAGCTTCTACAATGTGAGATTTGGGTTTTCATAAGGTTAGGGCTCTGCTCAATCAGTGGCCCGCCCCTGTGAAGGGACATGGGCTATAAAACTTTTCAAACAAGCACTCCTCTCCCTTCCTATATAAAGCCTTGACGACAATGTATCCTCCTCTTCCGAGGATGTGAGGATGACGGTCTAATGTCAGAATGGTTCAGAATACAGAATGAAGCCAACATCAGCATGAGCTTTGGTTGCGAATGGTATGAACTTTGAACTCTTCTTCACTTCAGAAGTGATACCTCCTAGCCGTTGAGTTAGCAGCTGCAAACGCAGGTTACGAAGGAACAGTCTACCACTTAACGACGTTACTACAACGTATCCAATTGACCACCAGAGACCACCAAGGACAAAGGACTCGGTTGGGCAACACGGCCTTCCATCTACCACCAACCTACTGAAGCGCAGCTCAGAGTAAATATTTATTGCATTTTCCTTTTCCAAATGGGCGGTAATTTAGAATGCATAAGATACTGTATTTACGATAGCACAGCTTCGCCCCGTGTCCCTCAGTCTTCCCGCTCTTTCACCCAAACCCAGCCCCTTTGTCACGTTCTGACCTTAGTTCTTCTGTTATGTCTTTGTTTTAGTATGGTCAGGGCGTGAGTTGGGTGGGTTGTCTATGTTAGTTTTTGTATGATTTGCTATATCTGTGTTTGGCCTGGTATGGTTCTCAATCAGAGGCAGCTGTCAATCGTTGACCCTGATTGAGAACCATATTTAGGGAGTCTGTTTTCTTTTGAGTTTGGTGGGTGATAGCTTTCTGTTGTGTGTCTGCACCAGCCAGAACTGTTTTTGGTTGTTTCTCTTTGTTTTTTCCGTGTTAATTTAATAAATATGGACACATACCACGCTGCACCTTGGTCCTCACCTTCTTCCACCGACAACGGCCGTTACACCCTTTTCTTTGGTGTAAACAGCTGTCATATCTGTTCTGCCCGCTAGGGACATTTTCCTTTATGATGTAATTTGTAATCAAGTTATGATTAATTATGTGTATGTGTAATTCTGTGTGATTAGTTAGGTATTTAGCAAATAAATATTTAAACCCAATTTTGTATTGCTGATTCAACTTGTTAGCCAGGGTTTGTGCAGTTAACCAAGAATTTACAACTTTCAGATGAGACTGAATTAAGGTGAGGATTAATATTGACTGCTATTGATGTAAAATATTACCAGGTCTTTAAGAGTTTATTCGGAAGATAACAGCTCTGTAAATATTATTTTGTGGTGCCCCGACTCTCTAGTTAATTACATTTACATGATTAGCTCAATCAGGTAATATTAATTACGGAGAAATTATTTTATAGAATAGCATGTCATATCACTTAATCCGGCATAGCCAAAGACACAACGCTCTAATGAACTTATCCTCTGCAGCAGAGGTAACTCTGGGCCTTCCTTTCCTGTGGAGGTCCTCATGAGAGCCAGTTATATCATAGCGCTTGATGGTTTTCGCGACTGCACTTGAAGAAGCGTTCAAAGTTCTTGACATTTTCCATATTGACTGACCTTCATATCTTAAAGTAATGACGGACTGGCATTTCTCTTTGCCATAACAGGGACTTGGTTTTTTACCAGATAGTGCTATCTTCTGTATACCCCCTTACCTTGTCACAACACAACTGATTGGATCAAATGCATTAAGGAGGAAAGAAATTGCACAAATGAACTTTTAAGAAGGCACACCTGTTAACTGAAATGCATTCCAGGTGAAGCTGATTGAGAGAATGCCAAGGTGTGCAAAGCTGTCATCACTAATATAAAATGTATTTTGATTTGTTTATCACGTTTTGGTTACTACATGATTCCATGTGTTATTTCATAGTTTTGATGTCTTCACTATTATTCTACAATGTAGAAAATAGTAAAAGTACAGAAAAACTCTTGAATGAGTACTGTAGGTGTTCTAAAACGTTTGACCGGTAGTGTAGCTCCCTCAGATCATCAGGAAGACTGCATGAGGATTTAGGAGCTGTGTTGCCCTGTCAGGGAATGTATAGATAGATATAGACAGAGATTGAGCGAGAGATACACAGACACACTGGAAGAAAGAGCAAAACACAGAACATCCAAATGATTGCGTTTCAGTCTGATATGAATGTCCATAACCACACCTCTAGAGCTATGAAGTAACGTTTTACAGATCATTTTTTATGCCAGAAATACACTGAGTGTACAACATGTTGGAATCACATTTGGCAGCGATTACAGCTTCTATTTCTGGGTAAGTCTCTAAGAGCTTTGCACACCTGGATTATACAATATTTGCACATTATTCTTTAAAAAATTATCCAAGTGTTCACAGCATTGCTGGGGCTGGGTGATAACATACAAACACAGAGCAAAGAACTGAGGAAAACTAAGGGTTTAAATACAATCAAGGGAAAAGAGGCACAGGTGCAAATAATAACTGGAAACAACGGAAAACAAAAGGGTCAAAAAGCACAATGGGGGCATCTAGTGACCAAAACCGGAACAACCCTGGCCAAATCCTGACACAAGGTCTGTCAAATTGGTTGTTGATTACTAGACAACCATTTTCAAGCAGATTTAAGTGAAAACTGTAACTCAGCCACTCAGGAACATTAACTGTCTTCTTGGTAACCAACTCCAGTGTAGATTTGGCCTTGTGTTTTAGGTTATTTTCCTGCTGAAAGGTGAATTAATCTTTCTGTGTCTGGTGGAGAGTAGACTGAACCAGGTTTTCCTCTAGGATTTTGCCTGTGCTTAGCTCTATTCCATTTTATAATTAAAAAAACTCCCTAATCCTTGCTGTTGACAAGCATACCCATAGCAGGATTCAGGCACCACCATGCTTGAAAATATGAAGAGTGGTTGGAATTGCCACAAAGTTAAGGCTTTGAATTCAGAATTTCTTTGCCACATTTCTTGCAGTTTTACTTTAGTGCCTTATTACAAACAGGATGCATGTTTTGGAATATTTTGATTCTGTACATGCTTCCTTCTTTTCACTCTGTCATTTAGGTTAGTATTGTGCAATAACTACAATGTTGTTGATCCATCCTCAGTTTTCTCTTATCACAGCCATTAAACTCTGTAACTGTTTTAAAGTCACTAATGGACTCATGGTGAAATCTCTGAATGATTTCCTTCCCCTCCGGCAACTGAGTTGTATCAGTTGACCATGTATCTTTGTGGTGACTGGGTATATTGATACACAATCCAAAGTGTAATTAATAACTTCACCATGCTCAAAGGGATATTCAAAATCTACTTCTATTTTTTTTTACTCATCTACCAATAGGTGCCCTTCTTTGCAAGGCATTGGAAACCCTCCCTGGTCTTTGTGGTTGAATCTGTGTTTGAAATTCACTGCTCGACTGAGGGACCTTACAGATAATTGTATGTGTGGGGTACAGAGATGAGGTAGTTATTCAAAAAACATGATAAACATTATTATTGCCCACAGAGTGAGTCCATGTAACTTATTATGTGACTTGTTTAGCACATTTGTATTCCTGAACCTATTTAAGCTTGCCATAACAAAGGGGTTCAGTACTTTTGTATTTGTTTTTGTATTTATTATGTTAAGGCCGATATACAATTTTCAAAACATTACAATACATTCATAACACATTTCACAACACACTAAGTGGGTGCCCTCAGGTCCATACTCCTCTAACACATATCTATAACACATCTGTTTTTTTTAACTGATTATACTGCTTGCATAAATTACCTGATGTGGAATAGAGTTCCATCTAGTCATGGCCCATGTAGTGCTGTGCGCCTCCCATAATCTGTTCCTGACTTGGGGACTGTGAAGAGACCTCCGGTGGCATATCTTGTGGGGTATGTATGGGTGTCTGAGCTGTGTGTTTGACAGACAGCTCGGTGCTTTCAACATGTCCACTTTGAGCCAGGAGAGATTGACATGCATATTATTAATGTTTGCTCGCTGTGTACATCCAAGGGCCAGCCGTGCTGCAGTGTTCTGAGCCAATTGCAATTTTCCGAAGTCCCTATTTGTGGCACCTGACCACATGAATGAACCCATGAGTCCATGCAGCGTTTTATTATGGACAGACTTCTCACCATCTTAGCTACTGTTGTATCAATACATTTTGACCATAATCCAGGGTTACTCCAAGCAGTTTAGTCACCACAATTTGGTCAATTTACACATGATTTATTACATGATTTAGTTGAGGTTTAGGGTTTAGTGAATGATTTGTCCCAAATACAATGCTTTTAGTTTTTGAAATATTTAGGACTAACTTATTCCTTGCCACCCATTCTGAAACTAACTGCACATCTTTGTTAAGTGTTGCAGTCATTTCAGTCGCTGTAGTAGCTGACGTGTATAGTGTTGAGTCATCCGCATACATAGACACACTGGCTTTACTCAAAGCCAGTGGCATTTTGTTAGTGAAGATTGAAAAAAGTAATGAGCCAAGACAGCTGCCCTGGGGAATTCCTGATTGTACCGTGATTATGTTGGAGAGGCTTTCAATAAAGAACACCCTCTGTGTTCTGATAGACAGGTAACTCTTTATCCACAATATAGTAGGGGGTGTAAATCTATAACACTATTTTTTTTCCAGCAGCAGACTATGATCGATAATGTCAAAAGCTGAAGTGTAACAAAACAGCCCCTACAATCATTTCATCATCAATTTGTCTCAGCCAATCATCAGACATTTGTGTTAGTGCTGTGCTTGTTGAATGTCCTTCCCTATATGTGTGTTGAAAGTCTGTTGTCAATTTGTTTACTATAAAATAGCATTCAATCTTATCAAACACAGTTAAAAAAAAACAGTTCTATGGGTTGGTAACAGGCTTTTGCTTCCCTCCAGCCCTGAGGGCACACACTGTCTTGTAAGCTTAAATTGAAGATATGGCAAATAGGAGCGGCAACATCGTCCGCTATTATCCTCAGTAAGTTGCCATCCAAGTTGTCAGACCCGGTGCATTGTCATTGTTGATAGACAACAAAACTTTTTTTACTTCTTCCACACTCACTTTATGGAATTCAAAATTATAATTATTGTCTTTCATAATTTGGTCAGATATACTTGGATGTGTAGTGTCAGCGTTTGTTGCTGGAATGTCATGCCTAAATGTGCTAATCTTGCGGTTGGCAATATCATTCTTTATGTAATTTACCTTTGTTTCATAGTGTAGTTTCTTCTTCTTTTTAGTCACATGATTTCTCAATTTGCAGTACGTTTGTCAATTGGTTGTGCAGTTAGACTTATTTGCCATTCCTTTTGCCTTTACAATATTTCAATTCCTCATCAATCCACAGGGATTTGACAGTTTTTACAGTCATTTTCTTAATGGGTGCATGCTTATTAGTAATTAGGATAAGCAATTACATCTGTCAAGTGCAACGTCTGTTTGCTCCTCATTACACACCACGGACCAACAAATAGTCTTTACATCAACAACATAGGAATCACTACAAAACCTCTTGTATGATCTCCAAAGGCCCAGCCTTTGGAACTTTGGTTTTACTTGATATAGCTACTATATTGTGATTACTACATCCAATGGATCTGGACACTGTTGATGATTTCATTCCATACTTATTGACTCAAGATATTTCAGCTTTTCATTTTTAATTAATTTGTCTAAAATTAATTAAAACATAATTCCACATTGACATTATGGGGTATTGTGTGTAGGCCAGTGACACTAAATCTAAATTTAATCAGGCTTTTAAACTTCAATTTTAAACTTGAAAATTTGGAAAAAGTCAGGGGGTGTGAATACTTTCTGAAGTGACTGTATGTGTTCCAGAGTAAAGAGTAGAGAGTGTTCCAGTAAAGAGACCCACATAGTTTCTGTAATGAAGTACTGGCAGTGTCTGCTATGGCAGGTGGGAAAGTGCAAGTTACCTGAAAAATATCTAATCTCTCAATGTTCTAATGTCTCAATGTCCATCTCAAAGTGCACCAAATTAATGCATTTAGCTCTTGAAATTCCTTATTTTTTTATCAGGGTAGGATGCCCCCGGACCCCCCTACTGGCTTTGGGCTAAGCCCCTAATGTCTTCAAATCCTAGAAACGCCCCTGACACAAGAAATACCTCACCAGCAAAGCAGCAAAGAGTGTACAACAGGCAGCAATTGTGGCATACATTCCTCACTCAAAACGTCTCTCTGTATGCGTAAAACGCCGCTGGAATAGTTTTCGGTATCATATTCTGGATGCATGCGACGTTGACCTTCATATGTAGATTTTCGGTCATGTATTTGTAGTGTACATTATGTGCATATGGAGAATATTTTTTATCTCTTCCGTATTTCTGGCTGTCTAGATTTGGAGTCTACAGAGAAGGGAACTGTCGCCACTTTTTGACCAACGCTTCGAATATTTTATTTTGAGAGCACAATTGGGAACATTTGGAAATTCTGACGTGGTTTATATTTGGACTTTTCACGGTTTCAGCCTAGTTGGGTGAAGGGGCCGTTTTTCAATCCACGAATATCGCTCCCTTTCCAGTGTTTCGTTTTGCACCGTTCAATTGTAGGCGGCTATCCTAAAAACTTGGAACAGAACATTTTCTCAGAAATACACTTTTCGTTTGATCTGGTGTATTGTGCGATGCAGTGCATATATACAATTATGATGTATTATTCTTAAAAACGAGGATTTTGGAGGTCATCAGTGGCAATCATAATGGCAAACGACGACAACCGCTTTATAGTGGAAAAGTACATTTGTCACAAACTCTTGAAACGAGGATATGCGTGGGATTTCGAGGATGCAGAGGAGGAGGAAGGTGCTGCTAATAATGGGTCGATGATTTCTCCTCGGCCGGGTTTGGCACGGCGGTGCCACGGGGCCAATAACGCCGGACCGGGCAGCGTCCCTCGTCTTTCCAAATGGCTCTCCCAACCGGACCCGCATGCAGCTATTCACAGAGTTTTGCGTGAGGCCGGGGACGAACTCGAAAGACTGTACCAGCCCGACTTCGCAGAGATGTCACACCAGCTGTATCTTACATCCTCCACGGCTGAGAGGAGATTTAGAGAGGTGATAGACGAGCTGTTCAGGGATGGGGTTAACTGGGGACGGATTATCGCCTTCTTCGAGTTCGGGGGC
The DNA here is from genome assembly GCF_057628025.1 of Oncorhynchus mykiss. Lineage (NCBI taxonomy): Eukaryota > Metazoa > Chordata > Actinopteri > Salmoniformes > Salmonidae > Oncorhynchus > Oncorhynchus mykiss. The sequence goes on from NC_143049.1 coordinate 18,270,704, forward strand.
ACAATATGCGTGGAATGCGTGAACAAGGAGATGACGTCGCAGGTGGATCACATCGCGGTGTGGATGACAGAGTATCTAAATGGACCACTGCTCAACTGGATTCAGGAGAACGGGGGATGGGTATGTGTAATCTACTGCTTTAGTTTACATTAGCCTACGCATGATGCGGAGGGAACGTCTGGATATGAACGACATAATTTACTAGTCTTCCCGATTTGATGTTCTGGCTGTTTGTCTAGCACGTCTGGCCAATGAAATATTACCGTCGCTGTCACACCTCCCTACGCTCAAACCCGCCTCCGTCGACTGTAGCCATCAGTGGCAGATGCCCTGTAGTTCCAGGGTGGGGGATATATTCCTGGGTGGGGGGTAAAACCAAACGTTTCACTGCACGTAACCGGTGTATGTGACAACAAAACATATTAAATGTTATTTTGTTTATTTTGTCCTATAGCCCATGCCTGTTATACTGCTGTTATTCACTATACTGCTTTCACACATAGATGTCTGTGACAGGCTATCAGCATAGAGCAGTCTGTACTGCTCTCTGAGGCACTAGTAGGATAGGATCATTATATCTGTGTAGTTCCACATCCATGGCAGGGCAGAGCAGGACAGACACACGTCAGGGGAAAGGGTGACATCAAGTTAATAGTGTAGGCTACCAGCCCCGGGCGAGACAGGACAAGAGATGAGGACCACTTATCAGAGATCTACATGACCAAAAAACTATGAGATCCCCATGCTAAATCTATACTGTACACACGCACTCACACATTTTGGATACTTGATTTGGATCCACAGTCACACACGAACACACACACACACACACACACACACACACACACACACACACGCACACACACACAATGCATTTACCACCAAATATCTGAGTATGCACATCCACCACTACCAGCCACACAACATCCTCTGTTCTGTTTTTCTTTTGTTACTACTATTTCCCCTCTGAAGATGAACAATGTGGCCACCCCTTTTACGACTGCTGTCCTCTACAGCTCTACATTTATAAGGCCAAACCGCCAAAAATGTGTCCCTAATTGGCAGAAGTGCTATTAATGATAAAATAACATGCGTTTGCACCGTTTCAGCTATCTAGCCAGGAAGCAAGGTGGTAGATGGGGGTGGGTATGGGAGGGGTGAAGGCTAATCAATGATTTATGTGGAGCATTTCATCTCTAAAGGATGGAGCGTTTAACATTCCCCTTGAGTCTCCTCTGCCCCTGAAGGTGTCAGGTTGTGCCACATATCAAAGGGAAGCACAGAGAGGAGAGAGGGGCCCCCAGGAGTACAGAGCCACAGACTAGAGCCAGGTTGTATGTTTAACATGTAACGTGCACCCTCCAGTGCATTTCGGTTCAGTTGGAGTCCTTTGGTCATGGGATGGTGGATCGGGCTGTGGCTGCCATGTCTGTCTGTGTGTGAGAGGTCTCTGGAGCCTGATACCCGACATCCCAGTCTAACTATGTACTTTTGTATGTAGGTCAGCATAAACAGTAATGTTTCAAGACTGAGGTTGAGACGACGGGGTTTCATGTGCCATATCCATGGGAACTGAAGGGAATCTTTTAATCCAATGGATAATTCAGGATTATGGGAAAGTACATGTAAACAATTTTCTGGGTCATTTTGCCAGGGCCTTGTGATCAGTGGCGAAAATTGCACATCCAAAAAACGTGGTCTCTGATGTGACGTCAGAGGCTATAGAGAAGTGAGTGAGCTTCACGTCATGCCAGAAAAATGACACATAAATTCTGTAAATGTAATATAAATACAAATACGGTTCATGCTAAATTAAGAATGTTGCAGAGATCCAACTGACAATGCAAACAGACACTATCATAATAGTTTTACTTTTCAAGGGGCAAAATTCCCTGATGTTTATAATTCAGCTCATATTATGTGGTGTTCTCAGACATCTTAGGCACAGTGCGTTCGGAATGTATTCAGACCCTTTGACTTTTTCAACATTGTGTTACGATAATGCCTTATTCAAAAATGGATGAAATAAACATTTTCCTCATCAATCTACACACAATACCCCATAATAGCAGAGTGAAAACAGATTTTTAGAAATGTTTGCTAATGTAAAAAAACAAAAAGAGAAATACCTTATTTACATCAGTATTCAAACCCTTTGCTATGAGACTCGAAATTGAGCTCAGGTGCATCCTGTTTCTATTGATCATCCTTGAGATGTTTCTACAACTTGATTGGAGTCCACCTGTGGTAAATTCAATTGATTGGAGATGATATGGAAAGGCACACACCTGTCTATATAAGGACCCACAGTTGACAGTGCATGTCAGAGCAAAAACCAAGCCACGTGGTCAAAGGAATTGTCCGTAGAGCTCCGAGACAGGATTGCGTCGAGGCACAGGGGAAAGGTACCAAAAAATGTCTGCAGCATTGAAGGTCCCCAAGAACATAGTGGCCTCCATCATTCTTAAATAGAAGAAGTTTGGAAACACCAACACTCTTCCTAGAGCTGGCAGCCCGGCCAAATTGAGCAATTGGGGAGAAGGGCCTTGGTCAGAGAGGTAACACAGAACCCATTGGTCACTCTGACAGGGATTCCAGAAGGACAACCATCTCTGCAGCACTCCACCAATCAGGCCTTTATGGTAGATTAGCCAGACGGAACCACACCTCAGTAAAAGGCACATGACAGCCCGCTTGGAGTTTTCCAAAGGGCAACTAAAGGACTCTCAGGTCTGATGAATCCAAGATTGAACTCTTTAGCTTGAATGCCAAGCATCACGTCTGGAGGAAACCTGGCACCAACCCTACGGTGATGTATGGTGGTGGCGACATCATGCTGTGGTGATGCTTTTCAGTGGAAGGGACTGGGAGACTAGTCAGGATCTAGAGAAAGATGAACGGAGCAAAGTACAGTGAGATCCTTAATGAAAACCTGCTCTAGAGTGCTCAGGACCTCAGACTGGGGCGAAGGTTCATCTTCCAACAGGACAGTAGGCCTATACGATCCTAAAATATTTGGTGTTATTACCCTTTTACATTTAAAAAATATATCTCAATATAAAAAATGTAAAGGATTATTATTGTTCCGATACACACCATCAAATGGATTAGGTATTGTCAACATGGTTGTTGTCTCTATTAGTGTGTGGCAGGCTGGTTAACACTGGGATAAACTGATTAAAGTTAATGGTAGAACTAACACAATAACTGGCTTATGGAAGCACTTAGTGGTGTAAAGTACATAAGTAAAAATACTTTATAGTACTACTTAAGTCGTTTTTGGGGGGTATCTTGTTTTACTATTTATAATTTTGACAACTTTTACTTTTACTTCACTACATTTGTTAAGAAAATACTGTACTTTTTACTCTATACATTTTCCCTGACTTGTTACATTTCAATGCTTAGCAGAACAGGAAAATGGTCCAATACACGCACTCATCAACAGAACATCCCTGGTCATCCCTACGGCCTCTGATCTGGCGGACTCACTAAACACACATGCTTCGTTTGTAAATTATGTCTGAATGTTGGAGTGCCCCTGGCTATCCATAAATTTAAAAAAATAAGAAAATGGTGCCATCTTAGTAAAGGAATTTGAAATGATTTATACTTTTTTACTTTTGATACTTAATGTCATGATTTCCGCCGAAGTCAGTCCCTCTCCTCGTTCGTTCGGCGATCGACGTCACTGGCCTTCTAGCCATCGCCGATCCACCTTTCATTTTCCATTTGTTTTGTCTTTGTCCTACACACCTGGTTTCAATTCCCCAATTACCTGTTCATTATTTAACCCTCTGTTTCCCCATGTATGTTTGTGAGTGATTGTTTGTTGTATTGTGGTCCGTACAGTGGGCTTGGTAATTCTCTTGTATTTTGATGACTTTGAGTAAAGTTACTTTCATTTACTCATCTCTGCTGTCCTGCGCCTGACTCCTCTGCACTAGCTACACACAGACTTTTCTTACTTAAGTACAGTTGAAGTTGGAAGTTTACATACACCTTAGCCAAATACATTTAAACTCAGTTTTTCACAATTACTGACATTTAATCCTAGTAAAAATTCCCTGTCTTAGGTTAACCACTCACATGCTTGGGGTCATTGTCCATTTGGAAGACCCATTTACGATCAAGTTTTAACTTCCTGACTGATGTCTTGAGATGTTGCTAAAATATATCCACATAATTTTCTTTCCTCATGATGCCATCTATTTTGTGAAGTGCACCAGTCCCTCCTGCAGCAAAGCACCCCCACAACATGATGCTGCCACCCCTGTGTTTCATGGTTTGCAAGCCTCCCCCTTTTTCCTCCAAACATAATGATGGTTATTATTGACAAACAGTTCTATTTTTATTTCATCAGACCAGATGACATTTCTCCAAAAATTACGATATTTTTCCCCATGTGCAGTTGCAAATCATAGTCTTGCTTTTTTATGGTGGTTTCGGAGCAGTGGCTTCTTCCTTGCTGAGCGGCCATTCAGGTTATGTCGATATAGGACCCATTTTACTGTGGATATAGATACTTTTGTACCGGTTTCCTTCAGCATCTTTACAAGGTCCCTTGCTGTTGTTCTGGGATTTATTTGCCCTTTTCCCACCAAATTACATTAATCTCTAGGAGACAGAACGCATCTCCTTCCTGAGCGGTATGACAGCTGTGTGGTCCCATGGTGTTTATACTTGCGTGCTATTGTTTGTAAGATGAACATGGTACCTTCAGGTGTTTGGAAATTGCTCCCAAAGATGACCCAGACTTGTGGAGGTCTACAATATTTTTTCTGAGGTCTTGGCTGATTTCTTTTGATTTTCCCATGATGTCAAGCAAAGAGGCCCTGAGTTTGAAGGTAGGCCTTGAAATACATCCACAGTTACACTTCCAATTGACTCAAATTATGTCAATTAGCCTATCAGAAGTTTCTAAAGCCATGACATCATTTTCTGGAATTTTCCAAGCTGTTTAAAGGCACAGTCAACTTAGTGTATGTAAACGTCTGACCCACTGGAATTGTGATACAGTGAATTATATGTCAAATAATCTGTCTGTAAACAATTGTTGGAAAAATTACTTGTGTCTTGCACAAAATAGATGTCCTAACCGACTTGCTAAAACTATAGTTTGTTAACAAGAAATTTGTGGAGTGGTTGAAAAAAGAGTTTTATTGACTCCAACCTAAGTGTATGTAAACTTCTGACTTCAACAAATACTTTTAGACTTTTACTCAAGTAGTGTTTTACTGGGTGACTTTCACTTTTACTTGAGTCATTTTCTATTAAGGTATCTTTACTTTTACTCATGTATGACAATTGAGTACGTTTTCCACCACTGGTAGTACTTCTCTAAGTGAGAGGTATATTATATATTTCGGTATATAAGATATCTACGCTACCTTTTATATTCTTGATCCTAATGATTTTGGCCTGCAAACAACAGCCAATGTGTGAGAGCAACGACCCTGGAATAAAAAATAATGTGTATGGGTGGAGAGAGGGTTGGTTTACTTGCTCTGGATTGTCAGTACTGCATGTATTCTTGGCTATCGTGCCATGGGTGTTTCAGAGTCAATTGTAAGTTAAACTTGGGTATTCCTTTATGTGCAGTGTGATGCATAAGACAATGTTTTACTTGCAGCCATTAGCTGGCATTAGAATCAATGTTCCTTTTTTCCTTCTTCCTTTTTTTTCTAAGAATTAAACAGGATATAATGAGGATGTGATGGACATTAAGAACTGGTCTTGCAATGTATATAGGTAGTTTTCTCTTCATTTTTTTCAAAACATTTAGGACAATTGAATCGAATGAACTGAGCAGGCTGGGCTGACATGCTTATAGTCTTGCTAGGACTCTCTAAATGTGAGCATGCATTTATAAGATTGTGCTGTTGTTATTTCTATTATTATGATGTATTATTGTTACTATTTCTTGTTTTCTGACTGTTATCCATGTTATTTGGTTAGTTCTCTTAAAAAGCACCCTCATTGATATTTATGTTATTTCCCTCTGGCCTAACACCAATTGGCAGCCAAGGGTTTACCTTAGGATGCAAATGTGCGCCATGAGTCAGGGAGAAGGTCTTAGTGACAACAGACCCAGATATGGGGGTAGGTTTTAGTGGGTGGAATATGAGGACAATTGGAGTTGCAGCTACAGTATGCTTAACAGTGCAAATATTATGGGACATCTATATGGACACTTAATCATCATGGTCCTTTTTAATGGGAAGTTTACAAACATTGGTTGTGGTAAGTATACTTGAAACTTTGGTATCGTTATGGTAAGTGGGGAAATAAGTATAGCCAGGTATAATTGTAATGGCTTGGCAGATCGAATCTTATTGATTAAATAATATACTTTTTTTGCACAACATAGGTACAGCAGATCCCCTTACTTTTAAATGTACTTTTAGAGGCCATTCAATACAATACTCATCATTAAAACAAATTGGATGGAAAATTGTGAAAAATTTAAAAATAGATTATTGAATCTTCAACATAGAATTGCTATCAAAAAGAATTTACAGAAACTCGATACAAATGATGGAGTCATCCATGATTCACCAGATTACATTTTGAAAGAGGAACCAAAATAGTTTAAGCATGTTTTCTTTTCATTCTCCTCCATTTCCACTGAATGATGTTAACTGTAAGGATTTATTTCCTAATAATAATAATATAAAATTAACTTTTTGAGGCAATAACATTTTTTTCAGTCTGGAAAAACACCAGGGCTTGATGGTATACCAGTAGAGGAATAATCAGACCTTTTTTGATGTACTCAAATATCCATTATTAGCATGTTTTATTTACTCCTACAAAAATGGTAGACTTTCAGGTACTCAACATGAAATTCTGATTTTATTACTACTAAAGCAGGACCCAGGTGGTAAGTATAAAGATCCAGTCCATTTAAAAAACGGGGGGCCTCTTACACTTGCGAAAATTCTGGTGAAATGCATAGCACGTAGAATAAAACAAGTTTTTACCAGATATTGTTCATCCAGATCAGACAGGTTTTTTACACGGACGATATATTGGAGATAATATACAACAATTACTTGAAACAATTGACCATTATGAAACATCAAAGATACCACCCCTCGTCTTCATAGCAGATTTTGAAAATGCATTTGATAAAGTACGACTAGAATTTATATATAATGCCTGGTTTACTTTAATTTCGGTGAATCTCTTATACAATGGGTTAAAGTTATGTACAGCAACCCCAGATGTAAAATAGTAAATAATGGTTACTTCTCAGAAAGTATTGAGCTTTTAAGAGGAGTAAAACAAGGCTGTCCGTTGTCTACATAATTATTTATTTGTTTATTATTTATTTATTAATTATTATTGAAATGCTAGCTATTTTTTATTTTATTTTTTACCTTTAACTAGGCAAGTCAGTTAAGAACAAATTATATATATATATATATATATATATATATATATTTTGTTGTTGAATTTTTTACCCCTTTTTCTCCCCAATTTCGTGGTATCTAATTGTTGTAGTTACTAACCTTGGCTAGCGCGCACTGCGCCCGGCCCGCCACAGGAGTCGCTGGTGTGCGATGAGACTACTGACCAATCCCTCCCTAACCCGGACGACGCTAGGCCAATTGTGCCCCACGGACCTCCCGGTCACGGCCGGTTACGACAGAGCCTGGGCGCGAACCCAGGGACTCTGATGGCACAGCTGGCGCTGCAGTACAGCGCCCTTAACCACTGCGCCACCCGGGAGGCATTATTTTCAATGACGGTTAACTGCCTGTTCAGGGGCAGAACGATAGATTTGTACCTTGTCAGCTCGGGGGTTTGAACGTGCAACCTTCCGGTTGAGTCCAACGCTCTAACCACTAGGCTACCGAAAAAGAACATCAAGGGGTTAGAAGTCCAGGGGATAAAAACAAATGTGTCAATGTATGCTGATGACTCAATTTTTTTCCTAAGTCCGCAATCTGGATCCCTGCACAGTCTCATTGAAGATCTTGATCACGTTTCTAGCCTCTCTGGACTAAAACCTAATTATGACAAGTGTACCATATTATGTATTGGATCGTTAAAAAATACAGTGTTTACACTACCTTGTAGTTTACCAATAAAATGGGCGGATGGTGAAGTAGACATGCTTGGTATTCACATCTCAAAAAATATAAACAAACTTATAAATGAACAAAAATAGATAAGATTCTGCAACCATGAAGAGGTAAAAACTTGTCTATTTATGGAAAAATCGGATTGATTAACTATTTGCTTCTATCACAGTTAACTTACTTACTACTCCAGACGACTCGTTTTTAAAACATATGAGCATAAATATTTCATTTGATTTGGAATGTTAAGCCAGACAAAATTAAACGTGCCTATTTATATAATGAATATGAGTTTGATGAAATATTAAAGCTTTAAACCTCTCACTAAAAGCTTCACTCATACATAAGTTATACTTAAACCCAAAATGGTTCTCCAGTAGATTATTAAGGCTCATCCTTTGCTCAATAATTGCTTTTTTTTTGCCTTTATACACATTACAGCTTCTCATTTCCGACTAAATAATTTTAAAAAATGTATTTTTAAGAATCAATCCATACAAAGCTGTTTACAATTTCAGTTTTCTCCTGCAGAAATTATGGAACAAATAGTACAACAAATGTTATGGTTCAACTCAAATATACTGATGAATAAAAATGTTTAAAATGTTTATTATATTTATGAATGATATATTCAATGAAAATAAACGGAGGAGTTATGTCACATGCAGCTATTGAAAATATATGGGAATATCTGCTCAATCCAAATATTAGCACAAAAATGGAGGAGGCAAGTGGAAAAGGGAGAAGGTAGAGAACTTGTTTGCCTGCCATATATTAAAGATACAAATTGGCTGAAAGGAATTGGCATAAATAGAAACTAATACCAGTTTCGTTTAAGGACAAAAATGTTGACAGCTGCACCAGACAGGTTGCAAAATAAATGGGAAGAGATTTTCGATGTACCGATTCCATGGCACATGGTTTCTTTTATCAGAACAACAGTTTTCAGTTGTGCTAACATAATTGCAAAAGGGTTTCTAATGATCAATTAGCTTTTTAAAATTATAAACTTGGATTAGCTAACACAACATGCCTTTCGAACACAGGAGTGATGGTTGTAATCAATGCCAAGGGTGCTTCAACAACTGAGAAAAGGGTCAAAATAACAATGTAAATGGGCTATTTCAGTTTCCATTTTTTTTTATACATTTGCAAAATTTCCTAAAAACCTGTTTTTGCTTTGTCATTATGGGGTACTGTGTGTAGATAGAAGAGGGGAAACATATATTTAATCAATTTTACAATAAGGCTGTAATGTAACAAAATGTGGAAAAAGCCAAGGGGTCTGAATACTTTACGAATGCACTGTATATACTGAGCAATAAAGGTGTCTATAAAGATCACCATAATGTATATTCCAAACCAGGTTAGTGTTCCGCTGTAGATCAAAGGTAGATACTGAATGTTCTAAAAGGTATTGGAATGAATGTGGATTATTAACTAGCAGAGGTTGTATAGTGTCACCAGGCATAAGTAGGGAACATTGTGCCATTGTGTGTCTTACTCTGAGGTAATTCAATCTGCATGTTGATGTTTTCCTCTCCTCTAAAAACAGAGAGAAGTGGGAAGTTAATTAACCTAGTGACATTTAGACACATGAGAGTGGTGTGGAAAACATGTCCATCAGCCACTCGCATGCTTCCTGTTATTTTGGAGACAGTCTCAAAGCTCTAAATAGGTATGGGTCACTGGCCGTTGTTGAGTCTGGAATCACCGGTGTATGTGCCGAATATATACCTTCCCCAAAACAAAAACTATAACAAGGTCTCAATTGTTTGTAATCCATCTGGGTTGGGATGGCTCACATTCGGTCGTGATCATTACTCTCCCACATACCCCAACTCCTTCAGATTCACCTTGGTCCCTGCTCTTAAGTTTGTGTTGTGTTGTCTTTGTGCCTTTTTTGTCCTCCTTCTTTCACCTGGATAAATGTACTATTTCCTGTCTTTTGTGGCGAGAGTAATTGCAGCTGGTTAAAAGGGCCTTTATTTTGATTGGATAATAAGGTCTCTGAGCCAGACAGACAGTGCCACATACAGTAGACATAATGTTTAGGCCCTGTGTCCACCCACGTGTGGATGAGGTACACCTGTGTTTATTTGTGGGACTTTCGGTAAATAATGAGCGATTGGATAGTGGCGCCCTGGATGGCAGACGACTGCCAACTTCCTTCTGAATTGACACACTTAACCGCAGGGAGTAGTCTAGCTGAGGGGGAGGAGGGGAGTCTGGCCAAAATGTACTCGGCTAAAATACAACACAGGTCACACAGCTTGTCCAGGACTACAGTTAACACAATTGCAACAATAATGGGTTAAGCTTAACATTGGTCAATGTTTTTTTGGTATTTTTTAAAGTCTGGTTCACAAAAGGTTCCGAGTTTATTTAAAGACGCCGAACTCCACTCTCACTTCTTTTTATTTTATTTTTTATTTCACCTTTATTTAACCAGGTAGGCTAGTTGAGAACAAGTTCTCATTTACAACTGCGACCTGGCCAAGATAAAGCAAAGCAGTGCGACACAAACAACAACACAGAGTTACACATGGAACAAACAAACATACAGTCAATAATACAATAGAGAAAGTCTATATACAGTGTGTGCAAATGAGGTAGGATAAGGGAGGGTGAGGCAATAAATAGGCCATAGTGGCGAAATTATTACAGTATGGCAAATTAAACACTTGGGTGATAGATGTGCAGAAGATGATATCACTTCTAATTACTACCTTTGTTTTGGGTTTTCATACAGTAGGAGGAGGGGTAGAGGATGGATGAGAGCACCTGGAAGACCCATCATGAGGGAGTTAGAGGCAGGTGATTGGAGGGTGGGGGACAGGAAGAATTCACCCGGGCCAGTCCAAACACCACGGACGGGGTCGTTCAAGGAGTACTGTGAACCAGGTGGTCTTGTCTAAGGGCAGGTGTTTGTTGTAATAATGTAGAACAAATTTGACTGGGTCAGTCCTGGAGAGAGTACTACCAAAATCAGGATAAGGGGGTTGAGCGGGGAGGTGTTGCTAGGATACTGTGCTGCTGTGGGCATATGGTCTGTCTGCTCCCCTTCATCTCTTCCTCTCCCTTTCCCCCTCTGTTCGGGGATGAGGGGAACAGGGACAGTTGGGAAGTCATTAATCTCCATCAGGGTGACATGCCTGCACAGGATGGAAGGGAGAACCTGTTTCTCCTGCGCCGAGCTGACAATGGAGACCTGGGTGCATCCCAAATGGAATACTATTCCATAAATAGTGCACTACTTTTGACCAGGGCTCTCGGGAAATTGGGAAAAATATATATATAAAAAAACTCTCATCACTACCCGCAGTCAACCAACTGCAACTCTCATTTCCGAAAAATGTCCATGTTTCCGAGTGTCATTTGGTGCCATCGGCCATTCATCCTGACAGATGGGTTTATAGAGTCCATTCTTGCCCATTCAAGCCCCAGAGGTTGATACGTTTTAGTTTGATGTCATGGCGGAATGGGAACGTGCAGCCATTAGCCAGAGATGATCGGTGGGGTTTCAGAAGCCTGATACAGCTATCAACAGATCCAGATGCTTTCTAAACATAAATCAACCCCAAAACTATTGTTAAATGTTGGGATGATGGACTATAGGACTGGGGTTGTATAAGGGAGATTTAAAAAGCATGTATGAGCTATGCCGGAGCAGCCAAATTTACCCCCTCTGTTGTACCCCTCTGCGGAGTGTAGTGCGGAAAGCAGAGTTTGATTGGGCATCAGTCGCTCAACATCTGCCACTCTGTTTCCACTCATCAGCAGAGAGAAAGAAAGAAAGAAAGAGAGAGAGTCAGATGCTGTAATCTCAAAAACATTTCGCACTGATAGAGCCAGGTCTCTCTGACATGAATACACACTGTAAAAAACTGTAATGCACCAAGCTGCAATAGGATTGTGAGTTTGTTCAACATTTGGGAATATAGCTGAAACAACAAAGAATTTTATGTTGAGTATACAGTTCAATTTGAGAATATATTCTATCTAGGGATGCACCGATATGACATTTTTGGCCGATTCCGATATCCGATATTTTCCCTGCCAAAAAATCCGATACCGATAACTGATCTTGAACATTTTAGCAGCCTTTTAAGCATTCTAGTATAGTTAAATAGTTGAAACGCACACACACACACACACACACACACACACACACACACACACACACACACACACACACACACACACACACACACACACACACTTTGTCCATTTCCATTTTGTCCAGCTCGGCTGTGTCTAACATTTCACGTAAACCCAGTTTTCTTGTCTGCATCAAAGTAGTGGTCCTTGTACCTAGCATCGAGCATGGTGGCGACACAGTAAAGAGGCTCAGAGAGAATGCCACCGAATCGCTTGTTCACAGCAGGTGTTTCAATGCCATGACAGATGGTATCATGTCTGATGCAGACGCAGTTGATGAGCTTATTTCTCCAGTCAGTTGTTTGAATGGAGGTAGGTGTGTGTTCATGTTTCCAAGTTTCAAACATGTTCTCGAATGCCATTGAAATGGTTGCAGCGCTATGAGAACCAGCACATTCTTGAGCATGCAATACGGCTTTCATCAGTACGAATCCTCATCGACTAACTGTGCTGTCAGACTCAGCATGCTCATGGGGCTGACATCTCTGGTCCAAATGTCAGTTGTGAAGTTAATAGCAGTGATGCCCATAGCAAGTAGCTCATGGATGTGAGTTTCAACAATACTGTGTAACTCCGGTAGGGCAGCATCTGAAAAATAGCGCCTACTTGGTAGTGTGTACCAGGGCTCGAGGTGCTCGACAAGTCGGCGAAAGCCAACATAATCCATGACAGAGAACGGTTGATTGTCAAAGGCAATAAATTCCATTATCTTGGCGTTAATGGATTTTGCCTTTGAGTTGTCTCGCTGAAATGTTCTTACTCTTTCAAATGACTGCATGACTTGTTGACTGCTCGATCCACACAGCTGACATTGTGGGCTAGTTTAGGAATGCTGTGTTGCACGTGTAGCGCAACATTTTACGTGGCGTCATTACATCATCTACCTACGCTATATGTTATATAGGTATGCACGTCAGCTTTGACATCGGCTTTGCACATTGTCGTTAAACTAGACATCCCGATGCTGGCATGTTTAGCTAATATCATCCTATTCCGATATGCTTACCGATATATCGTGCATCCCTAATTCTACCTTATTTGCATTTTTCCCAGAGTGCCTTGCCTTTTAAGTGAACTGTAGTTACCACCCATGACTGTATTTCTTAGCGACAGAGTCATGGTTGTTGTATTCAATGGTTTTACTGTCTAAGTGAATATATTATCTTTAAAATAAAATTGTTTATGGCAATACATTACATATATCATCAGGCCTTTCTTTAAGGGCCTAGTTACACCCTAACATGGTGGTCTGAAACTACTGGTTTACAGGCCACATCACTTTGCAAGTCAAGTTATGTTGCCTTGCAAAGTGATGTGTAATTCCTATTGGAATCTAGGCAGAGTGAGGATAGCAATCAATTGGAACTTTTTAATCACCCACAACCTGCATCCAGAATGACTGCTGGGGTAAGGAAGATTCCTTAATGAAACTACTTAAATCATATTAACTTTAAACAGCCATTTCAGTAACGAGCGCAATAAGTCCAACTACTAACAGATTGGATTAGTAAAGAAAAATGTATGTTATTTATGTTTGTGTAGCATAAGGTTAATCAACCAATCAAATGACATGCAAAAACAGGTATTGAAACAAACAATTCTGAAAAATCTACCTGCAAGAAAGCATGCTGGGAAATATGATAATGATGGGCATGGTTTTCAGTTGTTTTGAGCAAACATTAATTTGTAATTTTACTCAACAAGCTTGGTCAAATTTGGCTGACTCAAGCAGAGTGTGTTGAGCAAACACACTTTAACACATCAGTTCAAGTTCTCGTCCTTTTGAAGTCTACTCAAGTCACATAATAATGCTGATTAAATAATTGGTTTAGTTAGGGCTGGCACAATTACAGTATATCCATGTAACTGACGGTTATGGATGAAGACCGTCATGAAAAAAAACCAACGGTCATTACCGTTAAAAAAACAGAATGTTGTTGTGTGGAACGAACAGCTGACTGTAGATGGGATGGCCGGGCATTCGTGCGGTCGAGTCTGTATCGGCCATAACATGGACTCTTAACAAAGTGATTAAACTTTGTTGCTCCTTGCTGAAACAAACGAGTCTTCGGTTGCCTAGGCAAAAAACACCCCCAACAATGCAGCAGCAGCACACATAGAAATATAATTAATAGAACTTGGAACCTCTAACCCTGCCAATTTCACTGTTAAAGTCACGGGTACACTCGCAATAGATGTGGTAAAGAGGTCAATCGAACTCGACCAAAACCGTGGAATTGCAATGGAAATCCATATGGGAAAGAGCCATGGGGGAAAGATCCCAAGTCTACTCATTGCCCTCCAGCAAAATGCGTCTACATTTAGGCTATTGTTTCTACAGTTGAACTCGGAAGTTTACATACACTTAGGTTGGAGTCATTAAAACTCATTTTTCAACCACTCCACAAATTTCTTGTTAACAAACTATAGTTTTGGCAAGTCGGTTAGGACATCTACTTTGTGCATGACACAAGTAATATTTTAAACAATTGTTTACAGACAGATTATTTCACTTATAATTCATTGTATCACAATTCCAGTGAGTCAGAAATTTACATACACTAAGTTGACTGTGCCTTTAAACTACTTGGAAAATTCCAGAAAATGATGTCATGGCTTTAGAAACTTCTGATAAGCTAATTTGCTGGCAGAACTGAAAAAGCTTGTGCGAGCAAGGAGGCCTACAAACCTGACTCAGTTACACCAGCTCTGTCTGGAGGAATGGGCCAAAATTCACCCAACTTATTGTGGGAAGCTTGTGGAAGGTTACCCGAAACATTTGACCTTGTTAAACAATTTAAGGCAATTCTACCAAATACTAATTGAGTATATGTAAACTTCTGACCCACTGGGAATGTGATGAAAGAAATAAAATCTGAAATAAATTATTCTCTCTGCTATTATTCTGACATTTCACATTCTTAAAGGAAAGTGGTGATCCTAACTGACGTAAAACAGGGGATTTTTACTGGGATTAAATGTCAGGAATTGTGAAAAACGGAGTTTAAATGTATTTGGCTAAGGTGTATGTAAACTTCCGACTTCAACTGTGTATGTATTTCACTCAATGTTGAGGTAAAATTGGAGTATAATGGTTTCATGGATGTTAACCCCAACACATGTTCATGACATCATTACCAATCAATTACATTACAGGTAAAAAACACATTTGAATACCGTCAACGATTTCTGTATACTGCTATGCCAAGCATATTATACGATCGGGACTTAGCATTTAGCAGTCACTTCTTCTAACACTGAAAAGAGACAACTTCTACATGTTATGCAGCAAAAACAGCCAACTATATCCAAATCAGACTTAACCCAGCTAGCAATGAGGAATCGGCCCGGAATCGGGTGTCGGACTCAGCCCAGAATCAAAATGAATGACTGCCCAGAATAATCTCAAGTACACCGGGCTGTTTCCGTCTACTGGAATATATATATACAGTACCAGTCAAAAGTTTGGACACACCTACTTTTTCTTTATTTTCACTATTTTCTATAATAGAATAATAGTGAAGACATCAGAAATATGAAATAACACATATGGAATCATGTAGTATCAAAATGAGATTCTTCAAAGTAGCCACCCTTTTGCCTTGATGACAGGTTTGCACAGTCTTGGCATTCTCTCAACCAGCTTCATGAGGAATGCTTTTCCAACAGTTTTGAAGGAGTTCCCACATATGTTGAGCACTTGTTGGCTGCTTTTCCAAACCATCTGTCACGACGTCCGCCGAAGTCGGTCCTTCCCCTTTTCGGGCGGTGTTCGGCGGTTGACGTCACCGACTTTCTAGCCATCGCTGATCCATTTTTCATTTTCCATTGGTT
Organism: Oncorhynchus mykiss; assembly: GCF_057628025.1. Lineage (NCBI taxonomy): Eukaryota > Metazoa > Chordata > Actinopteri > Salmoniformes > Salmonidae > Oncorhynchus > Oncorhynchus mykiss. Next base: position 18,286,786 of record NC_143049.1, read on the forward strand.
TTGTCTGGTCTTCCTTCACATCTCGTTCCAATCCCATCAATTGCATGTTGTGTATTTAACCCTCTGTTTCCCCTCATGTCCTTGTCGGTGATTGTTTGATTGTATGTTATGTGCAAGTTATGTTCTGGTGTGTGACGGGTTTTGTACCCACTTTTATTATTTTGTATATTTTGATTTTCTGAGTTTTGTGAGCACTTATTAAACAACTCCGTTTATACCAAGTTGGTTCTCTGCCACCTGCACGCACCCTTTACACCATCTCAATTGGGTTGAGGTTGGATGATTGTGGAGGCCAGGTCATCTGGTGCAGCACTCCATCACTCTCCTTGGTCAAATAGCCCTTACACAGCCTGGAGGTGTGTTTGGGTCATTGTCCTGTTGAAAACAAATGATAGTCCCACTTGCGCAAACTAGATGGGATAGCGTATCGCTGCGTATCGCTGATGTGGTAACCATGCTGGTTAAGTGTGCCTTGAATTCTAAATCTAAATTGAATTCTAAATTGAATTTCAAATCACTGACTGTGTTACCAGCAAAGCACCCCCACACCATCACACCTCCTCCTCCATGCTTCACGGTGGGAACCACACATGCAGAGATCATCCCTTCCCCCACTCTGCATCTCACAAACTTTAACACATTAAGTCAAATGTTTGTCCTTTTGAAGTCTACTCAATTCACAGAATAATGCTGATTAAGCAATTGGTTAAGTAGCCTTTTTTTACAGTGCACTCTCAGTGTGAGAGGATATGACCTTTGGTCCTTTGCCTCCTCTCTTCTCCCCCAGGCCCTCCACACCCCTCCTGTCCTGTGCTTATTTCTGCCTCTTCTCAGGAGAGCCATTGGAATGTCTGCAGCTCAGGAACTGACTACATAAATAATGAGAGAGGTCCTGGGTGTAGCTTTCCTGAGTGACCAGAACAGCCAAGGGTGTGGACGGCGCTGGACGGTTTGTTCATTCGTGGACAATCGCTTCAGGCCAGGCCATGAATAGTTCATACACAGACCACCAGAGCAGTAGATTGTGTGTCTGTTTCCATGTGTGTGTGTGTGTCAAGAGCACTATGTATTTAACCTGGTTGTTTATGTGTGCTTGTGTCTATTGACCTATTGTTCCATTATGCTGTGCTGTTCTGCTCTTAGGCACTACCATAGATGAATAATATATGGGCACCATAAACTCTTGACACTAAATGGATGTCCATCAAATAGAGCCCCAGGGCTGCTGATGTAGTGATGGGGAGATATCTTACACACACGCACACACACACACACGCACACACACACAAACACACACATTCGCTTATTACCTCAAGACCTGACTTGCAGTGTCAGGTGACAGTAGAGATCCTTGAAAAATGCAGGGCCATGTGAGAGGCCTCTAAATATAGATGTGCTGCTATTACTTCTATTACTGCTCCCCTTAGCGCTTTAATTGTATGAATTAAACACTGCACGGTATCGTGGCACCACTACCACTAACAACACAGAAACCCTACCTACTTAAAATAATCTATGTGCCTTTAATGAACTATTTGAAGTTGGAGATAAAAAAGATTGTTCCATATTTCTATCTACGCTTGGAACTAGATAATGAGGGGGTCTATTGAGACGCAAGTTGACTTTGCCACTGGGCAAACTCCAATGTCCCATTATATATCAACGTGGGGAAGGTTGAATGGTTCTGCCCAGTAGCTGGCTACGCAAGATATTTTGGGACCTGTTCCAAAAAGGCTGGCAGGGAAAATGTCATATTTTTCATTATTTCTAGGGCAACCATGGCTATTGGCTACCGCTGTACAATGTACAATCAATAATATGTGCCTTATCATAGCCGTTCCATGATCTCTCAGGGACACAATGAAGAGTAAGCCAAACCGTTGTTGAGGTTCACTGACCAAATAGTAGCCATTCACACACACATAAAACACACACACGCATAAAACACACACACACACACACACAGAAGCGGATGTATTGGTGTGAATCAATAATATTGTCTTGTCACAGAGTGACATGTGAGCCATGGGGGGGGGGGGGGCAGATGGCCCCATGGCGATACAGCTCCAGCCACGACAGCCCAGTCCAGCCTCCACTGCTGGGGAAATCCCACGATCCACTGCGCAACACTGGCCATTACCAAACAGCATGGCATTATTGACATTTCCTTGAAATACTGAACAGAGTATGCCTCCAAAAGACATTGGGGTGATTGGTAAATAAGCACCGTAGTGTCGTGCAGTACATGGACATCTGAAGAAATCCTTTTCTCCTCTTTCTCCTCTTTCTCCATGTGATTTCTTGTAATAGAGGAAACTTTCCTCCAGAAAATAGATTATCGTTGATGGCCAAAACTAGGTCAATCACTGTGACTTTTTAGGTGATTGACTGATTGACTGCTTACTTGATTGATTTGACAACTTGAGAGATTAGTGTTGGTGTCATTGAGGAGGATGCATCTAACCTTGGTGTCACTAAGGAGGATGCATCTAACCTTGGTGTCATTAAGGAGGATGCATCTAACCTTGGTGTCATTAAGGAGGATGCATCTAACCTTGGTGTCATTAAGGAGGATGCATCTAACCTTGGTGTCATTAAGGAGGATGCATCTAACCTTGGTGTCATTGAGGAGGATGCATCTAACCTTGGTCTCATTAAGAAGGATGCATCTAACCTTGCAAAACATTCACCTTCAAGTTGTGTTACACAGGAATGTTTAAATGGAGGCTAGTACGATCCCTTTTTCTCCTTCGGACTGAAAAAAATACAGAGGAAAGAATGTCAATGCTTGTATGAGAAAGACCTTGGGACGGGTAGATGAGCATTTTAGCACTTTTAAGCTGACAGCTTTGGCATGATGACAGAAGCAGCTTGTGATTTCTGGCGGGCTTGCCCCCCTCCCCCCTCTGGCAGTAACCTTTGATGGCAGCTGATTGGTTTTGAAGTATGGGGAAAGTGATGCGCGTGTGATGTCAAAGAGATGAAAGCTCGCTGGGGCAACATTCCTACGTACGGTACAGGTACAGTACGCCAAGTTATAGCACAGAGATCAGGTAAACTCCACTCACGTAAACTTCTCGTGCATGTCTTTGCTCACCCACAGTACAAGTAGATCCTATCAGATTGAATAAGAGAACATTCCTTTTGTTGGTACCCTCAGGCTCTTAGAAGATGTCTACTGCATTTAGAGAAACTGATGTGAATCTCTCCACTATGCTATTCTTAAGGGTCTACATTATGTTACATTTGCCATATGTAACTTTTTGGGCAACCCAACCAAATCCACATAGAAATGTGAGTTATAGATATGTCATCATTCTAATTAAAAGCAAGTCTTAGAAGCTGTAGATCTGTTGTATGCACACTATTTCTATGCTTTCCATTCTTAAGTTTTGTTTTTGCGTCTTTTAATTTCGGGTTTTGTACACCAGCTTCAAACAACTGAAAATACAATGTTTTTGCTTATAGAAAATATATTTGACAGTGGTTTAAATTGTGCAATGAGTTTCTACACTATACTTGCTTGCTTTGCCACTTAAACTGAAAATCGTCAAACTATTTGAATTTTAGCAACCAGGAAATGGCAGAGCGATTTCTGCATAGTGCATATTTAATCTAAGAATCTTGCCATTGTCAAGAGGAGGGTGGAGGAGTGGAGGGGATAGACTCTGCCACTGCAGTATTATGATGATGGCAGCACTAGCTGTCCCCTCTATGTTACGCTGGTCTGTTCAGCATGCGGCTTAAGACACAGAGAAACTTCATACAGCCCTGTTATGTCTTGATCCAGTTTTGAAGTGCTCCTGTTTGCTTGTTAGGACCAAACAAGAAGAATACGAACAGCCCATAGACACGTCTAGACAGGGTTTACGGCCATGAATATTACCAACACAAGTTCATTAAGTCAGTAATAAGACCCATAAAAGGGTTTCATTTATATTCTCAGCTATTTTATGACACTTAGTGGTGAGCAGCAGTGTTTCAAAGGAAAAACAACCAATGTAATGAAAAAAAAACAACCAATATCCTTTCTCTTTTAAATGTTGTTGACTTTCCAGAGGGCCTTGCGTTAGGTCACAAGTACAGAACACTCAAGAGACTCACGACACATCAGTTGATTTATATTCTTACTAGAGAAAACACACGACACATCAGTTGATTTATATTCTTACTAGAGAAAACACACGACATATCAGTTGATTTATATTCTTACTAGAGAAAACACGACACATCAGTTGATTTATATTCTTACTAGAGAAAACACACGACACATCAGTTGATTTATATTCTTACTAGAGAAAACACGACACATCAGTTGATTTATATTCTTACTAGAGAAAACACACGACACATCAGTTGATTTATATTCTTACTAGAGAAAACACGACACATCAGTTGATTTATATTCTTACTAGAGAAAACACACGACACATCAGTTGATTTATATTCTTACTAGAGAAAACACGACACATCAGTTGATTTATATTCTTACTAGAGAAAACACACGGCATCAGTCGGCTACTCATTTGGCTCTATCATCCCTCTATCTATCCATCCATCCTGACGTTCATAGTGGCTTAATTACAGGATTACAGGACCACAGGCTAAACAGGAGCTCCATCCTCCACAACATCACACAGGCACTGGGGTCCTCTGGCCTAGGGAGGGCTTGGCAGAGGGCTGCCAGCATCCAGACACACAAGCTGCGGGACCAGAAAGAGACAGCTAGTGCCATGCCAGGGCAATGGGTGGCATGGCCAGTGAGAGATGGATGGCTTAATACCAGGGTAAATGCTTGGCACAGCCAGAAAGGGACAGCATATAGGTTCAGGGTAAATGGTGGCAGGATATGGTTAACTGATGCCAAACAGAGAATTGGAACACACTTCTCACTGAGCACAGACGTAAATTCATTGTCAATACAATGGTATGACGTGGAAACAACATTAATTTAACCAGTGTGTGCCTAGTGGGTTGTGTAATGTACTGTATGCCCAACTTGTTTTTCAATTTCAAAAGTCATCTGACAAGAGTCATCTGTTTCCTCTCAGTTTCTTCTGCTGATAACAAAGTGGCAATAATTATGTTAACAAATGATGACATATAATCAGAAAATTGATTGTGGTCCAAAAGCAGTCTCAATTTCAGTTTTCCAAATGTGTCAAGCAATTTGAATTAACACTTGGTCTGAGAAGAGCAAACATTTTAGTTGAGATGTTTTCAGTTTTAGAGCTCTTTATTTGGCCTCTAAATACACAGCCAATAGGCAGTTTGTTGCCAATCCATTGACATGTCCCAAGGATTCTTACTTGTCTAACAGGGAGCAGGGAGCTGTTGAGAAAATGCTTCGAACCTCACTCGATTGTGAAAGTGACACCCACCCTGTTAGCTAGCTCTCCACACTCCTTCACACTAGACTTATAAGGTCACAATAGACCATTTATTGTCATTCATCAGAGGTGCTGGGCCTGTTTCCGTTATGACTCTCTTCACATAGACATTGAAGGTCATTGTCCCGGTAGGCTCCTTTAAAGAAATGGAGAAATTGCTAACCAAAGGGAGAAGACTATTCAGGTTTTTAGGGAGAAGACTATTCAGGTTTTTAGGGAGAAGACTATTCAGGTTTTTAGGGAGAAGACTATTCAGGTTTTTAGGGAGAAGACTATTCAGGTTTTTGGTTGCAGCAGAAGAAAGTTGCACCAGGGCTCAAGAAATGCGAGTCAAATATGTACTCGTGTCGTGTATCTTTCTGTCCTTGCTGCTTTTTATTCTCTTGATACATCAAACCAGACCATCGAGGAGTGTTGGCCCGCCTTGAACTAGGGCCTATCATGTTTTATTGTGTAATTCTGCTGTAGTGGTTAGCCAAGCGATGTTCTTCATGGGCAGCAAGCTAGCTAGCTAACTCATCTGCGGGAGGAAGGCAGCAAGACTTGCTTATCTAAAGGGTGAATAGTTATCATATCAGCCCCCTCAGCTCAGACACACAGTGGAGTTGTTTGTCTCCTCACATCAATGCATTTTTCTCATTCCTTTCCCTTGGCCTGGGATTAAAATCAGCTGGTTGCTGAAGACAGAGTGAGAAGGGTAGAGAGAAAGAGGGGTTGGTGAACTTATCCCTTGTTTCCCAGGCGGAAGGCGAGGGGGGGAGGTATTTTGTTTTAGCAGGGAACATAGAATTTGTTTGCTTTGGCATTATGGACATCGTTTGCACTGATGTTAACAGAGTTTCTGTCAATATTGGACGACTGAATAAGTATTGCTTTGGTCAAGCTTATGTCCTTCCAGATAGCATAGAAAGATGGCCGAAGGGCATAGCAAACACTGGGAGGTTGAAACTCAGTCTGAAGATTGTTTTATGTGAAACACATTCTTCCTCCCCCATCCCCCCGTTTGACTATGACCTCATGTTCCGAGAAGGAGAGACAGCTTTGTTACGCATTCCAGAATTCCAGTCTGCGGTAAATCGCCAACTTCTGTGGGCAGTCCCTCAGCTTTCCGTAATTTCCTTCCCTTATTCCTAGTGCACTACTTTTGACCAGGGCCCGCACTATATAAGGAATAGGGTGCCATTTCAGACCCAGGCCTAGTGAATCTTAGCTCGTCTCCTCACCACTTCAAAGCAGTTCCAGAGGGAGAGCCTACTTCATGATGATTATTGTTTTACCTGACTATAACGGGTCATTTGAGATCCTAGAACCTCATCCTAGACGGTGGCCTCTCTCATTTACAGATCCCAAAAGGTGAACCTGAAACCACAGCCTCATGTACACCAGTCAAGTCAGGTAAACTACTCCCTCTGCTATCTTGTTGCCAAAACTGACGAGAGCTCATTACAGGCTTGCTCTGCATTACAAGACATCGCTGTAATGAAAGGAGACACTCAGTGATACAGCGGCTGTCTATCTTTGATGTTCTAGCTAATACTTTCTCCTACACTGACTTAGATGTCTCTGTTGGATGATGATTATGTGGGCTACTTACCAAACCTCATAAACAGAGGGGGTATAAGTAACTCACTTTTGATTTAATTTACTCTGGTAAGCAAACACCGCACTACCTTTTGAGTGTGTATAAAAAAACATACAGTACCAGTCAAAAGTTTGGACACACCTACTCATTCAAGGGTTTTTCTTTATTTTGACTATTTTCTACATTGTAGAATAATAGTGAAGACATTAAAACTATGAAATAACACATAAGGAATCATGTAGTAACCAAAAAAGTGCTAAACAAATTTTGATTCTTCAAAGTAGCCACCCTTTGCCTTGATGAAAGCTTTGCACACTCTTGGCATTCTCTCAACCAGCTTCACCTGGAATGCTTTTCCAATAGTCTTGAAGGAGTTCCCAAATATGCTGAGCACATGTTGGCCTCTTTTCCTTCACTCTGCGGTCCAACTCATCCCAAACCATCTCAATTTGGTTGAGGTCAGGTGATTGTGGAGGCCAGGTCATCTGATGCAACACTCCATCATTCTCTTGGAGGTGTGTTGGGTCATTGTCCTGTTGAAAAACAAATGATAGTCCCACTAAGCGCAAACCAGATGGCATGGCGTATCGCTGCAGAATGCTGTTGTAGCCATGTTGGTTAAGTGTGCCTTGAATTATAAATAAATCACAAACAGTTTCACCAGCAAAGCACCCCCACACCATCACACCTCCTCCTCCATGTGTCACGGTGGGAACTACACATGCGGAGATCATCCATTCACCTACTCTGCATCTCACAAAGACACGGCGGTTGGAACCAAAAATGTCAAATGTGGACTTCTCAGACCAAAGGACAGATTTCCACCTATCTAATGTCCATTGCTCGTGTTTCTCTGCCCAAGCAAGTCCCTTCTTATTATTGGTGTCCTTTTAGTAGTGGTTTCTTTGCAGCAATTTGACCATGAAGGCCCGATTCACACAGTCTCCTCTGAACAGTTGATGTTGAGATGTGTCAGTTACTTGAACTCTGTGAAGCATTTATTTGGCCTGCAATTTCTTAGACTGGTAACCCTAATGAATTTATCCTCTGCAGCAGAGGTAACTCTGGGTCTTCCATTCTTGTGGCAGTCCTCATGAGAACAAGTTTCATTATAGCACTTGATGGTTTTCGCGACTGCACTTGAAGAAACGTTCAAAGTTCTTGACATTTTCCATATTGACAGAACTTCATGTCTTAAAGTAATGACGGACAGTCTTTTCTCTTTGCTTATTTGAGCTGTTCATGCCATAATATGGACTTGTTCTTTTACCAAATAAGGCTGTCTTTTGTATACTATCCCTACCTTGTCACAACACAACTGATTGGTTCAAACACATTAAGAAGAAAATAAATTCCACAAATTAAGTTTTAACAAGGCACACCTGTTAATGGAAATGCATTCCAGGTGATTACCTCATGATTCTGGTTAAGAGAATGCAAAGGGTGTGCAAAGCTGTTATCAAGGCAAAGGGTGGCTACTTTGAAGAATCTCCAATATAAATTATATTTGGATTTGTTTAACACTTTTTTGGTTACTACGTGATTCCATATGTGTTATTTCATAGTTGTGATGTCTTCACTATTATTCTACAAATAGTAAATAATAAAGAAAAACCCTTGAATTAGTAGGTCTGTCCAAACTTTTGACTGGTACTGTATATTACAAGCTGTTTGTATTAAATTGCGCAAGCTATCTTTGAATGTGATCTGCATGTGTAGTCTATTTGCTAGCCTAACTGGTTATAGGTAGGCCTACAAACCCTAAACACTCTAGCAGATCATAGCCCACCCTAGCTCGAGCTCACTCCAGCTGTGCCTCCACCCTTTCTCCATGGTATTAGTTTGAGTGTTTAGCTAGCCTGGAGGCCTCCCTTAGTTACAGGAACATATTACAGCCTCTTTGATTTGGCCATGGATCATGGCTGGCTTATTGCAGTAGAGAAACCATACAGCCTCAAACCAGACAGTGATGTCATCTCCACACTCACCCCACAGGAAGTGATCTCACAGCAAATGATCTGCTGAGGGTTTAGTCAGGGGCACCCTTAACGGAGTTGCTAACAACCGGATGCGTCCGGTTTTCAGGAATACAGCTAATTCAACTTAGCTTCCTTTTCCACTTAAAAACCGGATGTGGGAACTCCGCTCAGGCCTGCTAAATTAGATTAAGCCAGAGAACACTTATTGTTTCCCGTAAGTCAGGGGCCTCGAAATAGTGATTTATTTTAGGTGTCCACATTTAGCACTGTCTCTGCTTATAAGTTGTGTAATAAGCATCAATGACCATACAAGAGAAGCCTACAGGGGCGGTGTGCTGCGTGGCCTGAAGGACGGACCAAAATCATAAGTCCTTAAAAGGCATTTTTTTTAATTTATTTTTATTTCACCTTTATTTAACCAGGTAGGCAAGTTGAGAACATGTTCTCATTTACAATTGCGACCTGGCATGAGGAGAGTGTGGTGGAGCCCCTGTCACAGGAAATGAACTTCTCCCACAGGGCGTACTTGTCACAACGGAAGCCACAGGCCACCTGGGAATCTTCTAGTTCCCGCGGTCTGTGAGGCCGTATCAGGCCCTCCATCTGAACTACACTGGGGCTTGGCCATGACTCGGGAGGCTCCCACGCTCACTCAGTTGCCACAGTGTTGTGTCAATCATTTTGGATCCAGCCCCCTTGTTGTGCTATCGTTCCTTAAGAACTGAATTTAGGCTTAAAGCGAGTTGGCAGGAAATGAGGAGTGCAGAGTGGAACTGGGAACATGCAGCTCTAGCTCTAGAACCTTGTTTCTAATCATTTCTTGAACAATTTAGGACGTCTAGTGTTTCAGGTACCACACATACCACTTTGGTGTACTAAGTACCTCGTTCCAAGATTGCCTTCATTTGTCCAAGTGAACGGTAAAAAATAAAAAAAGAAGTTAGGCATAATCTTTTCATGCACCTAACCCAGGCAAAGTGACCATAGTTGACTGATTTTAGGTGGTTCCCATGGTTTGATTGTAAAAGCCAACAGATGTTATCGCAAAACAAGCTATCAGTCCATCCACTCTGCTGGGCATAGCAAAATACACAAAAAGTGGCAGTCTTCCTGTACTCACAACACCACCCCCAACCTCACTCATCCTCCCCCCTCCCCCGGGGGGAAGTACATGGTGACTCAGCTACCCTGTTCTGTTCCACTTTCTCCTTTCCTCCTCACACGTCATCGCTGGCCTTTTAAACAGCCAAAGCTCCAGAGATGGGGAGATGAGAGAGAGCAGCTTTATTAGATTGGGCAGCAACTGCCCTCAGCCCTGACCTGGCCATCCAGCCGGCTGTTATTTATAGCAGCGAGAAAGACTAGCAGTGGCATAGCTGCAGGAAGTAGGGGTGCTGGAGGTGCTGCAGCACCCTCTGATAAATTGAAATAAATTTGTACAGAAAGCAATAAAATTATTCAAATACTAGAGAGACACAATTTGGGCAGCAAGCGCCATAGAAATATAATCTAAATACAGTTGCGGGAAAAACGTTGTTTGGAAAGCGAATGACTGAAAAGAGAAGACTAGTCTAATCTGTCTGTAGAAACTACCAAAACATAGTAGCCTAGCGATATTGGCATGAGCACATCAGCCATCACCAGTGAGAAAACATATGATATTCATGTTATCTTTGTCTTTGGGTGAGTCAGTGTCACTGGAAGGTTTATTTAGTAGCCTATACTGTTAGTAGCCTATTATATTTCCACCTAATGTTGTATAATCTGTGTCTCGCCTCTTTTAAATGGCCTGAGCTAATGATTGTCATTTTTTATGGATCTCAGTTTGTAAATGTCAGAATGTCATGTTGATCATTTGTGTGACATTAGAAACATTCTACTCATGTTACCAGTCATGTAAAGGAAGTAGAATTGTATGGGGGGAAAAAGGCCACCTTTTTTTTCAGACACTGCAACAACAAAAAATGTAAACGCTTCTGCTCAACTGTATGCCACTATGCAAATTAGATGATAGATGCATGCAATGCTTTATTATAAAGGGGAATCCCCCCCCCCCCACACTGCACCCCCGACCCCCGACTCAAAACATCTTCCCACGGCAATGAGTAGTGAGTTGTGTTCCTTTCAGTAGCAACGGTCATCGAAATTGTTAAAAAGTTTTAAAAACAATTATAAGAAATGCAACAGTAAGACAATGTATAAAGATACTCCAAACATTTAGAATGTTTATAATCCATCAGATATTGATGGAATTATGTCACATAAAACATTTTGGTGGCATGGACAAATGAGTTCAGTGATTTTGGTGGGAATTGAGGTATTCAATTTATTGTAAAATGTCCCTTATTTTTTTTATTTGAATGCAGTTATACTGTATACACTACCGTTCAAAAGTTTGGGGTCACTTAGACATTTCCCTGTTTTTGAAAGAAAAACGTTTTTTGTCCATTAAAATAACATCAAATTGATCAGAAATACAGTGTAGACATTGTTAATGTTGTAAATGACTATTGTAGCTGGAAACGGCAGATTTTTTTATGGAATATCTACAGAGGCCCATTATCAGCAACTATCACATGTGTTCCAATGGCATGTTGTGTTAGCTAATCCAAGTTTATCATTTTAAAAGGCTAATTGATCATTAGAAAACCCCTTTGCAATTATGTTAGCACAGCTGAAAACTGTTGGCCTGATTAAAGAAGGAATAAACTGTCTTTCTTTAGACTAGTTGAGTACCTGGAGCATCAGCATTTTGTGGGTTCGATTACAGGCTCAAAATGTCCAGAAACAAAGCATTTTCTTCTGAAACTTGTCAGTCTATTCTTGTTCTGAGAAATTAAGGCTATTCCATGCGAAAAATTGCCAAGAAACTGAAGATCTTGTACAATGCTGTGTACTACTCCCTTCACAGAACAGCACAAACTGGCCCTAACCAGAATTGAAAGAGGAGTAGGAGGCCCCGGTGGACAACTGAGCAAAAGGACAAGTACATTAGAGTGTCTAGTTTGAGAAACAGATGCCTCACAAGTCCTCAACTGACTGCTTCATTAAATAGTACCCGCAAAACACCAGTCTCAACGTCAACAGTGAAGGTGTGACTTTGGGATGCTGGCCTCTCTACTGAGAGAGATCTTTATAAGGTCAGACAGACTATAAGAGGAAGGTATGTTCTGACTTGCCCACGCATGTCTTTTATCTGTACTTGTACTGTATTTTCAGAGACGGTCTCCCACAGTACCTGTAAATTATATGCTCAGAGCGTAGGCTAAGGAGTGCTGCAGAGCGCCTGTAAGTCAATCCACCCACCCTGGACAGGAGAAGGTTGGAAGCAAACCAATCAGAGAGGAGAAGCTGTCCATCTGCATCCACCCACACTCAGTCCCCTGGGCCCACATGGTCACACTGCTCAAAGATGTCTCATACAATCGATTCTATAACAATACAGGTCCCACTATAATAACATTATACTGGAGTTCAGTCAAGGGTAATAAAGGTTATTTGTAGAAATAATTAAAAAAAATATTTGTACAATTCCAGTGGAATAAATATTGTCGATATAAATGTTTTTCCTCATAATCCTGGACTATCGGACCACCATTTTATTACGTTTGTAATTACAACAAATAATCTACTCAGACGCCAATCAAGAATTATCAAAAGCCACGCTATAAATTCTCAGACAACCCAAAGATTCCTTCCAGACTCCCACCTACCCAAGGACGTTGCAGTACAAAAATCAATTAACCACCTAACCAAAGATCTAAATGTAACCTTGCGTAACACCCTAGACGCAGTAGCACCTCTAAAAACAAAACAAAAATTCTCACAAGAAATTTGCTCCCTGGTATACAGAAAATACAGTGCCTTGCGAAAGTATTCGGCCCCCTTGAACTTTGCGACCTTTTGCCACATTTCAGGCTTCAAACATAAAGATATAAAACTGTATTTTTTTGTGAAGAATCAACAACAAGTGGGACACAATCATGAAGTGGAACGACATTTATTGGATATTTCAAACTTTTTTAACAAATCAAAAACGGAAAAATTGGGCGTGCAAAATTATTCAGCCCCCTTAAGTTAATACTTTGTAGTGCCACCTTTTGCTGCGATTACAGCTGTAAGTCGCTTGGGGTATGTCTCTATCAGTTTTGCACATCGAGAGACTGACATTTTTTCCCATTCCTCCTTGCAAAACAGCTCGAGCTCAGTGAGGTTGGATGGAGAGCATTTGTGAACAGCAGTTTTCAGTTCTTTCCACAGATTCTCGATTGGATTCAGGACTGGACTTTGACTTGGCCATTCTAACACCTGGATATGTTTATTTTTGAACCATTCCATTGTAGATTTTGCTTTATGTTTTGGATCATTGTCTTGTTGGAAGACAAATCTCCGTCCCAGTCTCAGGTCTTTTGCAGACTCCATCAGGTTTTCTTCCAGAATGGTCCTGTATTTGGCTCCATCCATCTTCCCATCAATTTTAACCATCTTCCCTGTCCCTGCTGAACAAAAGCAGGCCCAAACCATGATGCTGCCACCACCATGTTTGACAGTGGGGATGGTGTGTTCAGCTGTGTTGCTTTTACGCCAAACATAACATTTTGCATTGTTGCCAAAAAGTTCAATTTTGGTTTCATCTGACCAGAGCACCTTCTTCCACATGTTTGGTGTGTCTCCTAGGTGGCTTGTGGCAAACTTTAAACGACACTTTTTATGGATATCTTTAAGAAATGGCTTTCTTCTTGCCACTCTTCCATAAAGGCCAGATTTGTGCAATATACGACTGATTGTTGTCCTATGGACAGTGTCTCCCACCTCAGCTGTAGATCTCTGCAGTTCATCCAGAGTGATCATGGGCCTCTTGGCTGCATCTCTGATCAGTCTTCTCCTTGTATGAGCTGAAAGTTTATAGGGACGGCCAGGTCTTGGTCGATTTGCAGTGGTCTGATACTCCTTCCATTTCAATATTATCGCTTGCACAGTGCTCCTTGGGATGTTTAAAGCTTGGGAAATCTTTTTGTATCCAAATCCGGCTTTAAACTTCTTCACAACAGTATCTCGGACCTGCCTGGTGTGTTCCTTGTTCTTCATGATGCTCTCTGCGCTTTTAACGGACCTCTGAGACTATCACAGTGCAGGTGCATTTATACGGAGACTTGATTACACACAGGTGGATTGTATTTATCATCATTAGTCATTTAGGTCAACATTGGATCATTCAGAGATCCTCACTGAACTTCTGGAGAGAGTTTGCTGCATTGAAAGTAAAGGGGCTGAATAATTTTGCACGCCCAATTTTTCAGTTTTTGATTTGTTAAAAAAGTTTGAAATATCCAATAAATGTTGTTTCACTTCATGATTGTGTCCCACTTGTTGTTGATTCTTCACAAAAAAATACAGTTTTATATCTTCATGTTTGAAGCCTAAAATGTGGCAAAAGGTCGCAAAGTTCAAGGGGGCCGAATACTTTCGCAAGGCACTGTACCTGTGGTTTGAAGCAAGCTTCCATAAAATTGGAACGGAAATGACTCTCCACCGAACTGTAAGTCTTCCAACCAGCTTTTAAAGACTACTTTTCCAACCTAATTGAGGATAATAAAAACAATCCAAAATGTATTTTTAATACTGTCGCAAAGCTAACTAAAAAGCAGTATTCCCCAAGAGAGGATGGCCTTCTTTTCAGCAGTGATGAATTCATGAACTTCTTAGATGAAAATATCATGATCATTAGAAAGCAAATTACAGACTCCTCTTTAAATCTGCATATTTCTCCGAAACTCAGTTGTCCTGAGTCTGCACAGACCTGCCAGGACCTAGGATCAAGAGAGACACTTAAGTTTTTTAATCCTGTATCTCTTAACACATTCACGAAAATAGTCATGCCTCTAAACCTTCCAGCTGCCTACTGGACCCTATTCTAACTAAACTACTGAAATAGCTACTTCCTGTGCTTGACCCTCCTATGTTGAACATAATAAACGGCACTCTATCCACCGGATGTGTACCAAACTCACTAAAAGTGGCAGTAATAAAGCCTCTCCTGATAAACCAAAACCTTGACCCGAAAAATTAAACACAAATAATGGATACAAAATGCTCCAGTCTGGTTTTAGACCCCATCATAGTACTGAGACGTCACTCGTGAAGGTGTCTCTCTCTTTGTCTCTACCTCACCTGCTGTCTTGACCTCTGAATGCTCAGCTATGAAAAGCCAACTGACATTTTACTCCTGAAGTGCTGACCTGTTGCACCCTTTAGTCTACAACCACTGTGATTATTATTTGACCCTGCTGGTCATCTATGAACGTTTGAACGTCTTGAAGAACGATCTGGCCTTAATGGCCATGTACTCTTATAATCTCCACCTGGCACACCCAGAAGAGGACTGGCCACCACTTAGAACCTGGCTCCACTCTAGGTTTCTTCCTAGGTTCCTGCCTTTCTAAGGAGTTTTTCCTAGCCACCGTGCTTCTACATCTGCATTGCTTGCTGTTTGGGGTTTTAATCTGGGTTTCTGTACAAGCACTTTGTGACATCTGCTGATGTAAAAAGGGCTTTATAAATACATTTGATTTGATAAGATAATGAAAGAGCCAGCTATGTCTGTCATCCACCTACCTTAATAGGAACTGATTTCACTCTTGTTTTCTGAGCAATGAACAACATAAATCCAGAATGTGCTTTAGGCCTCAAGAGTTATTCCCCTCCTGACTCCCGTAAAACAATATGTCACATGCATAAAGCGTAGAAAATAGATTTCTCCTGGCCTGCTGATGGAGTTAAAAGATTATTAATGGAGATGATCAAAATGAGAACTGTCATTGACAGCCTCTGGTGATTTACTGGGCTATCAAGTTACATGTTCCAGGAGAGAAGGAGAAGAGCCGTGGGCGCTCACTGTTTTGTAAACACACCGATGCTGCTGACACATATTTGAATATTTATGAGAATCAGCAGGGCCATTTGCAGGTTATTTTGGAGGCAGGAGAGAGTTTACATTTTTTTTTTTTACCTTTATTTCAACAAGGAACACAGACTGAGACCAAGGTCTCTGTTACAGCTTGGCCATGCGTATACATGTTTACACATACAGTTTAGGTACAATGATTAAAAAACTAAACCAGACAAACAAAATGATCACAGACAACACAAAAAAATACAGCAACCTATTACATTTACACACAGGTTATTCTACTAACAGCACAAGAACTTGCATTACACAAAACAGTTACAACCAATACAACAATAAAAATCCTCCAATAAATATTTAAAATGGGCGACAGGGGGACAAGAGTCTGAAGTTTAAGTTAGTCTGCAGACTATTCCATAGGCAAGGAGCGTAACAGGAAAAGGCAGCCATACCCAACTCTGTGGACATCGCATGGGCCTCAAGTGTAATCCATGCTTGAGACCTGGTTTTAGGAATTCTAATTCTAATATTGATGAGTGATGATAAATAAGAAGGCAGTTTATTCAGAAGTGCTTTATAGACAAACACGAGAGCATGTTGTTCTCGTCTCACGGACAGCGAAGTCCAACACGCATTTTGATATAAAACACAGTGGTGAGTTCTGTAGCTAGCACCCGTAATAAACCTAAGTGCGCATTGATAAGTAGCATCCAGCGGTTTAAGTGTTGATGCCGTAGCATGCATGTAAATAATATCTCCATAATCTATAACAGACATAAAAGTAGCTTGCACAATTTGTCTTCTATTTGTAGAGGACAAACATGTCCTGTTTCTATAGAGGAAGCCAAGCTTGATTTTTAGCCGTTTACAAAGTTTGTCAATATGCATTTTAAAAGACTGTTCATCATCCAACCATATCACTAAGTCTTTATATGCAGAGACCTGATTCATTCGAGAACCATCTAAGCTCGTAAGTGCAAGTGTATTTTCAACCAACTTTTTGAACCTATTAAAAATCATAAAATGTGTTTCTTTGCATTTAAAACAAGTTTCAGCTGTATAAAATACCCTTGTAATACCTTAAAATCTGTCTCCAATAGTGGTAATGCTTGGTCAGCCGTTGAAGCAATAGAGTACATGACAGTGTCATCAGCATATACGTAAATTAATTTGACATTTTCTTATCTCATCACCGATATTGTTTATGTAGAGAGTGAACAGTAATGGACCAAGTATAGAACCTTGTGGGACCCCTTTAACCAACTCCAATGGCTCCGACTGGATGCCGTCGACTCTAACAGCCTGACTCCTATCCTTTAGATAGTCATGAAACCAACGACAGGCATCCAATTCCAGTCCTATTGACGACAGCTTACCCAAAAGTATCGCATGGTCTACAGTGTCAAAAGCTTTAGATAATTCTATGAACAAGGCGGCACAGTACTTTCTATTATCTAGGGCATTAGTAATATCATTTACAACACGTACAGTGGCCGTAATAGTATTGTGTTTAGGTCTGAAGCCAGATTGATTACTAGAAAGAGTATTGTTAACAGTTAAAGAAGATTGTAGTTGCCTATTCACCAATGACTCTAGAATTTTAGCCAAACAGGAGAGATGGGCTGATAATTATCCAACTCACTACCATCACCTCCCTTGAGGAGTGGTGAAACAAAAGCTGTTTTCTAAGATTTAGGAATCTTTCCTAAGACAAATGTTTGATTAAAGATATGCGTCACTAAACCAGCAATTATAGGTGCTGCACACTTGAGTAAATATGGATCCAGATTGTCAGCGCCTAATGATTTCTTAGAATCTATAGCAGATAGTGCAGATAAGACCTCATCTTCCGTGACTTTTGGAAAATGAAAAAAACGGCCTACTGTTTTCCACATCAGCTGAAGGTCGAGGGACTGAAACAATAGAACGGTCAGGATCATGTTGGCCATTTTTTCTTTCAAAAAGAAAACCAGCAGAAATAAAATGCTTATTAAAAACATCACAAATTTCAGTTCGGTCACTGATGATCACAGATTCCGATGTAATTTGCTTCGGCAGGGAAGTCGAGGAGTTTCCTGGTTTAAGTGAGTTGACAGTTTTCCAGAATTTAGCGGGATCACCAGCAGACTCTGTCAGAGCATCAAGAAAATACCTAGATGTTGCCTTTTTTATTCCTCCGGTCCATTTATTTCTCAATTGCCTAAAAAGCAGCCAATCAGCTGTTTCACCAGTTTTCCTCGCCAAGGCCCATGCTTGATTATTTTGCGAAAAAAGGATTTTCAAACCACAGGAGAACCAAGGATTAGTTTGATGTTTTACCCTAAGTCACTTTAACGGGGAGTGCTTATCAGCCATGAAGGTACAAATTGATGAAAAGAAAGAGAACGTTAAAACTGGGTCCATTATGCAGTTTACGGATAAAAGCTCTGAGTAATTAAGGTCATGGATAAAGGCTTGCTCTGAGAAGTGTTTATAGTTTATCTTTAGAATTATACGGGAGTCAGGGTTTTTTAGCCTAGTATCTCTGATACATGCAATATGGCGGTGGTCACTGATGTCATTAGCAAATAACCCACTAGCTATATATTTGTGAGGTGTATTTGTTAAGATAAGGTCTATTAATGTATATTTTTGGGGGGTCTTTTGAATTAGGATGGGTAGGTATAGTTATTAGTTGAGTAAGATTTAGTTCGTTCCAAATGTCTTTTCATTTAAACGATGCTGGCATCAACCAGTCCAGATTGAGATCTCCGATAATCAATAATTCAGAGTTTGCATAATTAGACATTAACTCAAACAATTTGCATAGAGCAGATCCCGGAGCTGAGGGTGGATGATAAACTCCCGCTAGCGTTAATATTGCATTACGACCAAGGACCACATTCAGAACTAAACATTCATACTGTTTCAGAACAGAAGTTGAAATGGACACAGTGACATCTAGGTTGCATTTAACATATATGGCAATACCTCCACCTCTACCCACTCTGCCTGCTCTGTAGACATTATACCCAGCTAACAGAACATCTGAGTCTGGAGCAGAGACATACAGCCAGGATTCAGATATAATCATTATGTCAGCATGTGATTGTGAGACCAGTATTTCAATCAAATCTAGCTTTTGGATCAAGCTTCTAGCATTCAAATGAATAATTCCAAGGCCACTATTTCGAGAGCTCATATCAGATGGAGCATTCAAGGTAATATTAGATGAGCTACGCTTCCTCGTGCAGCTACTGACAGGCCTGAGTTGGATGGAGATGAGATTACTTCTAACAATACCCCTCTGCCTGTGCGAGGAAGTGGCAACACGGTACCTTGATAGTAGTGTAACAATAACATAACAGTCCATCGAAAGGTTCATCCATGTTAGCAGCACCTGTAGAGCTATTTAAAGCTATGGGGGGAGCAGTGATTATAGTCTGATGGGGAATCAACCAATTCCGAGTATCAACCCCCATGGCTATACATGGTCAATTCTCACATGCCCTGTATGAGGCTATAGTGAGAGCCAGGTTTGAGGAGAGAACGCTTGTACCAAACCTATTCAGATGTAATCCATCCTGGAGAAATACATTTGGTCGATGTAGAAAAGCTGTAAAATTGGCCACATATTGTATGCTATTGAACAACAATAACCTTTAAGCCAGATGTGCAGCTGGCGTATACGACTGAAATTATTATCCGTAGAGCGTGGAGACGGGAGTGGACCTGAAATAATGCACTGTTTACCTGATCTAAGTACAGTATGAATCAGTGATTCATTTAAGTTGCTCAGATTCCTGTAGTTTAATATCATTTGACCCTACATGGACTGTGATAGCTGAAGCAGTCGGGTGTTCACTAATGAGTAGCGGGATCATACAGTCAATGTCCTGGATCCGGTCACCCGGGTAACAGATGGTCTCTGCTTTCCTAATAGAAACATTTTGGATCCTAGATGAGCCCACAATTAAGGACAGTGGGACTACTGCTTGGTAAACATTTTTTAAAGTTGCGTCTCTCTTGAGTTATCTTCCTCCTAGAAAGTTGTTTGGGGCTAGTTATAGAGCTGTTTCGTTGTAAATGGTTTAGATGGCAGGGGTCCACTTGCTTCCGGGCAAAGTTGTTTGTGCCTTTGTGGCCAGCGGCAGAAATCTCCAACTCTTCCAATACCCGGTATCTGTTTCCCAGTTCCAAGGCATCACTTTGCCTTGGCGTTTTCCTGCCAGTTTTTTGGTTTCCATACAGTAATCCATGGCTCCTAATGGCCAAGGCTCTTCCAGCGGGACCAAAGCACGTCTCACAGCCGCAGGCTCCTCCAAGGCCGCGTTGACAAGCCATGGGCAAGTGGCTTCGTTCACAACATTTTTGCCTGACTCAAGCAAAGAGTCAATCAGCTGTTCATCTTCTTAAATCTGATGAAGAATAGACACTCTACCCTCCAATTCAGCAATTTTCTGGGTCAGTTGTTGACAATTGACACATCCAGGGGTGAGTTTGGTCATTATTCTGAGTTGTTAGCTAGCAACGCTAACTAGCTTTGATGTGGGGGTAGGCCCAAATCGAGCTAACACGCTAGCCAGCGTTACGGCGCTACTGCGAGTCCAATACGATTTTCTTTGCAGATAGTCTGTTTGTAGTTCACTTGCTCCATGGGATTTTTTTCCAGCAGCAGTGCATCAACTACCTAAAACGCATACATATGGCCAAACACCCCAGCATGGTTGGTGACATAATTTATTTATACAATATTGTCGCTTTATCATCGGTAATCATGGTAAGACGAGCAATGATAATTGCCATTAATGGAAGCAGGTACGGGTAACTGCCAAAGTAATGGAAACACTTGAGTAAATGAGGGATACACAGTATATTGAAAGCAGGTGCTTCCACACAGGTGTTTTAAAAAAAAATACATTTTTTAAATTTAACCTTTATTTAACTAGGCAAGTCAGTTAAGAACAAATTCTTATTTCCAATGACGGCCTACCAAAAGGCAAAAGGCTTCCTGCAGGAACGGGGGCTGGGATTAAAATAAATAACATATAAATATAGGACAAAACACACATCACAACAAGCGAGGCAACACAACACTACATAAAGAGAGACCTAAGACAACATAGCAAGGCTGCAACACATGACAACACAGCATGGTAGCAACACAACATGGTAGCAACACAACATAGTAGCAGCACAAAACATGGTACAAATATTATAGGGCACAGACAACAGCACAAAGGTGTTGTATGTGGAGGATGAGGGCTGCAGTAGATATCTCAGATAGGAGGGAGTGAGGCCTAAGAGGGTTTTAAAAATAAGCATCAACCAGTGGGTCTTGCAACGGTATACAGAGAGGACCAGTTTACAGAGGAGTATGGAGTGCAGTGATGTGTCCTATAAGGAACATTGGTGGCAAATCTGATGGCAGAATGGTAAAGAACATCTAGCTGTTCGAGAGCACCCTTATCTGCTGATCTATAAATGATGTCTCCCTAATCTTGCATGGGTAGGATGGTCATCTGAATCAGGGTTAGTTTGGTAGCTGGGGTAAAAAAGGAGTGATTACAATAGAGGAAACCAAGTCTAGATTTAACTTTAGCCTGCAGCTTTGATATGTGGAAAGCTTTGATATAAAGACAGTGTACTGTCTAGCCATACTCCCAAGTACTTGTATGAGGTGACTACCTCAAGCTCTAAACCCTCAGAGGTAGTAATCACACCTGTGGGGAGAGAGGCATTCTTCTTAACAAACCACATGACCTTTGTTTTGGAGGTGTTCAGAACAAGGTTAAGGGTAGAGAAAGCTTGTTGGACACTAAGAAAGCTTTGTTGTAGAGCTTTTAACACACAATCCGGGGAGGGGCCAGCTGAGTATGAGATCTGCATATAAATGAATGAGAGAGCTTCCTACTGCCTGAGCCATGTTGTTGATGTAAATTGAAAAGAGCGTGCAGCCTAGGATTGAGCCTTGGGGCACTCCCTTGGTGACAGGCTGTAACGGTTGTCATAGGTGGAAGAAGGTGAAGAGGACCAAGGTGCAGAGCGATACGTGTTCATGGTAGATTTAATAAAGAAACTGAACACTAGAACAAAAAAACATCAACTGTGGGAGCAGAAAACAACAACAACAACAAAGAAATCAACTGTGGGAGCAATTATTAGGAAATGGAAGACATACAAGAGCACTGATAATCTCCCTCGATCTGGGGCTCCACGCAAGATCTCACCCCGTGGGGTCAAAATGATCACAAGAACGGTGAGCAAAAATCCCAGAACCACACGTGGGGACCTAGTGAATGACCTGCAGAGAGCTGGGACCAAAAAAACCAAGCCTACCATCAGTAACACACTACGCCGCCAGGGACTCAAATCCTGCTGTGCCAGACGTGTCCCCCTGCTTAAGCCAGTACATGTCCAGGCCCGTCTGAAGTTTGCGAGAGAGCATTTGGATGATCCAGAAGAAGATTGGGAGAATGTCATATGGTCAAATGAAACCAAAATAGACCTTTTTGGTAAAAACTCAACTCGTCGTGTTTGGAGGACAAAGAATGCTGAGTTGCATCCAAAGAACACCATACCTACTGTGAAGCATGGGGGTGGAAACATCATGCTTTGAGGCTGTTTTTCTGCAAAGGGACCAGGACGACTGATCCGTGTAAAGGAAAGAATGGATGGGGCCATGTATCGTGAGATTTTGAGTGAAAACCTCCTTCCATCAGCAAGGGCATTGAAGATGAAACGTGGCTGGGTCTTTCAGCATGACAATGATCCCAAAAACACCGCCCGGGCAACGAAGGAGTGGCTTCGTAAGAAGCATTTCAAGGTCCTGGAGTGGCCTAGCCAGTCTCCAGATCTCAACCCCATAGAAAATCTTTAGAGGGAGTTGAAAGTCTGTGTTGCCCAGCAACAGCCCCAAAACATCACTGTTCTAGAGGAGATCTGCATGGAGGAATGGGCCAAAATACCAGCAACAGTGTGTGAAAACCTTGTGAAGACTTACAGAAAACGTTTGACCTCTGTCATTGCCAACAAAGGGTATATAACAAAGTATTGAGAAACTTTTGTTATTGACCAAATACTTATTTTCCACCATAATTTGCAAATAAATTCATTAAAAATCCTACAATGTGATTTTCTGGATTTTTTCTCCTAATTTTGTCTGTCATAGTTGAAGTGTACCTATGATGAAAATTACAGGCATCTCTCATCTTTTTAAGTGGGAGAACTTGCACAATTGGTGGCTGACTAAATACTTTTTTGCCCCACTGTAAGTATGGTTCTCAATCAGAGACAACGATAGACAGCTGTCCCTGATTGAGAACCATACCCGGCCAAAAACAAAGAAATACAAAAACATAGAAAGAATAACATAGAACGCCCACCCTAGTCACACCCTGGCCTAACCAAAATAGAGAATAAAAAGCCTCTCTATGGCCAGTTCGTGACACAGGCAGTGACTGAGACAATAGAATTTCTGACTTTATACACTGCATTCTTTGAGAGAGGTAGTTAGCAAACCAGGCCAAAGACACCCTCAGAGACACCAATATTCCTTAACCGGCCCACAAGAATGGAATGGTCTACCGTATCGATAAAAATAGCAGCACAACATTGCTTAGAATCAAGGGCAATGGTGACATCATTGAGGACCTTTAAGGTAGCAGTAACACATTATTTGAGCGGAAACTTGAGCGGAAACCAGATTGCATACCAGAGAGAATACTATAGACACCAAGGACCCAGTCAGTTGATCATTGACACGTTTTTCCAACACTTTTGATAAACAGGGCAAATAGAAATAGGCCTATAACAGTTAGGATCAGCTTTACCTCCCCCTTTAAATAAAGGACAAACCGTGGCTGCCTTCCAAGCAATGGGAACCTCCCCAGAGAGGAGAGACAGGTTTGAAAGGTCAGAGATAGGCTTGGCGATGATAGGTGCAGCAACCTTAAAGAAGAAAGACTCTAAACCATCTGACCCAGATGTTTTTTGGGGTCAAGTTTCTAGATCTCCTCTAGTACCTAGAACTCAGTGACTGCCTGCAGGGAGAAACTTTGTATCGGGGCTGGGGGAAAAGAGTGAGAAGCTTCGGGGATAGTCGCATTAGAATGGGTGGGAGATGAGGAAATGTTGGACGGGCAAGGAGGCATGGCTGAGTCAAATAGGAATCCTGACTTAATGAAGTGGTGATTAAAGAGCTCAGCCATGTGCTTCTTGTCAGTAACAACCACATCATCAACTTTAAGGGACATGGGCAGCTGTGAGGAGGAGGGTTTATTCTCCAGGTCTTTAACCGTTTTCCACAACTTCTTGGGGTTAGACCCACAGAGAGAGAACTGCTCCTTAAAGTAACTAACTTTGGCCTTCCAGATAGCCTGAGTGCACATATTTCTCGTTTGCCTGAACGAGATCCAGTCAGCCTGAGTATACGTGTGCCGAGCCTTTCGCCAAATGCAATTCTTGAGGTAGTGTAACTCTGCAAGATCACGGTCGAACCAGGGGCTGAACCTGTTTTTAATTCTCATTTTCTTTATGGGGGCGTGTTTGTTCACAATACCACTGAAAATATCAAAAAGAAGGTCCAAGCGTCTTCGACAGAGAGGATCAAGCTGATTCTATACCATTTTACAGAGGCCAGTTCATGAAGGAAGGCTGTGGTTCCTGAGTTAATTAAGCAATTAACATTCAATCATGTTTAGGGTCATGTATCAAAATGCTGGGCAGGCCATTACTTTGGCCATTATTGTGGCTAGCATGGATAAACCCCCATAGAATGACAAGGCTCCCATTCACAGGGCACAAGTGGTCACTGAATGGTTTGATGAGCATGACAATTACGTAAACCATATGCCATGGCTGTCTCAGTCACCAGATCTAAACCCAAATGAACACTTATGGGATATTCTGGAGCGGAGCCTGAGACAGCGTTTTCCACCACCATCAACAAAACACCAAATGATAGAACTTCTAATGGAAGAATGGTGTTGCATCCCTCCAAGAGAGTTCCAATCACTTGTAGAATCTATGCCAAGGTGTTGAAGCTGTTCTGGCTCGTGTTGGCCCGACATCCTGTTAAGACACTTAATGTTGGTGTTTCCTTTATTTTGGCAGTTACCTGTGTATCGTCAAATCAAATGTTATTTGTCCCATGCGCCGAATACAACAGGTGTAGTACAAGCCCTTAACCAATAGTGCAGTTTAAAGAAAAAATACCAACCCCCCAAAATACCCCCAAAAAATAAAATAAATAAAAGTGACAAATAATTAAATAGCAGCAGTAAAATAAAAAAGTGAGGCTATATACAGGGGGTACCGATACAGCGTCAATGTGTGGGGGCACCAGTTAGTCGAGGTAATTGACGTAATATGTACATGTAGGTAGAGTTATTAAAGTGACTATGCATAGATAATAAACAGAGAGTAGCAGCAGTGTAAAATAGGGTGGGGGGTGCAAATAGTCTGGGTAGCCATTTGATTAGTTGCTCAGGATTCTTATGGCTTGGGAGTAGAAGCTGTTTAGAAGCTTTTTGGGCCTTGACTTGGCGCGCCGGTACTGCTTGCCATGTGGTAGCAGAGAGAACAGTCTATGACTAGGGTGGCTGGAGTCTTTGACCATTTTTAGGGCCTTCCTCTGACACCGCCTGGTATAGATGTCCTGCATGGCAGGAAGCTTGGCCCCAGTGATGTACTGGGCCGTACGCACTACCCTCTGTAGTGCCTTGCGGTCGGAGGCCGAGCAGTTGCCATACCAGGCAGTGATGCAACCAGTCAGGATGCTCTCGATGGTGCACCTATATAACCTTTTGGGGGATCTGAGGACCCATGCCAAATCTTTTCAGTCTCCTGAAGGGGAATAGGTTTTGTCGTGCCCTCTTCACGACTGTCTTGGTGTGCTTGGACCATGTTAGTTAGTTGGTGATGTGGACAACCTGCTCAATCTTGAGAATGGGGGCATACTCGGTCCTCATTTTCCTGTAGTCCACAATCATCTCCTATGTCTTGATCACGCTGAGGGAGAGGTTGTTGTCCTGGCACCACACGGCCAGGTCTCTGACCTCC
This sequence comes from Oncorhynchus mykiss, assembly GCF_057628025.1. Taxonomy (NCBI): domain Eukaryota; kingdom Metazoa; phylum Chordata; class Actinopteri; order Salmoniformes; family Salmonidae; genus Oncorhynchus; species Oncorhynchus mykiss. The sequence continues at coordinate 18,312,685 of NC_143049.1, forward strand.
TCCCTTTTGGCTGTCTCGTCATTGTCAGTGATAAGGCCTACCACTTTTGTGTCATCTGCAAACTTAATGATGGTTGGAGTCGTGCCTTGTGCCGTGCCGTGCCTTGAGAGCTTTGTGTGGAGTAAAGGTGATCTAGAGTGTTTTTCACTCTGGTTGCACATTTAACATGCTGGTAGAGATTAGGTAGAACGGATTTGAGTTTCCCTGCATTAAAGTCCCCGGCCACTAGGAGCGGCACCTCTGGGTGAGCATTTTCCTGTTTGCTTATGGCGGTATACAGCTCATTGAGTGCAGTCTTAGTGCCCGCATCAGTTTGTGTTGGTATGTAGACAGCTACGAAAAATACAGTTGAAAAATCTCTTGGTAAATAGTGTGGTCTACAGCTTATCATGAGATACTCCACCTCAGGCGAGCAAAACCTCGAGACTTCCTTCGATTTTATGCACCAGCTGTTGTTCACAAATATACATAGACCGCCACCCCTTGTCTTAGCAGAGGCTGCTGTTTTATCCTGCCGAAAAAGCTTAAAACCCACCAGCTTTTTGTTATTCATGTCGTCATTCAGGCACGACTTGGTGAAACATAAGATATTACAGTTTTTAATGTCCCGTTGGAAGGATATTGTCATAATGCAAAACATGTTTTTCAGTATGTCATTGTCCTCAGCAGGCATCTCTACAGTAGCAGTGTACAGTAGTTATTTTCTTACCATTAAATATTCTCTCTATGCCTTGGTAGCTATGCCAAAAAAATGGTCTAAGTTATTTTGTTATTTCCACCCCAACTTAATGTGGATTTCTGACTGATCGACAGATAGCTCACCTCTTTTTTTTTTTGTCACTTTATATAACCAGGCTATCATTTGCTTCTGTGTGTAATATCGATGCTATCCAAGGACTCAGACATTGTCCCTTGATCCTGGTCCTGTGCAGCTGACGCTAGGGGATTTTCTGGGTAATGAGTGTGTGTCTGAAAAGTCCTCAGTCATCTGTTTCCCAGCAGGCAGCAGGTTGATGGATGACACCAGAGACGCTACACACACCGAGCGACCTTGTCGCCGCAGACTCAAGGTTGCCTTCTTGTCACCTATTGTGTCTGGATTGGACAGGATAGTATAGGGCTGCGTCTGTTTAGGTAAACAGAACTAGATAGATACAGGCAGGATTTCCTGCTTGATCAATAAACAAATGTAGCACACTATTCAATGAGTGATTCTCCCCTATAGGCTTTGCTATGTTTTCTGTTTTTCTGTATTTCTACACTTACCCTACTCTGACTCTTTTTTTTCTCTCTGCCCCCCTTCTTTTAGTAAGAGTTTTGTCTTAGATGAATTCGCTTTGGGGGTAAACAGCCAGATCCTCCATAGAGAAGACACTGTAAGAGCTGAGAGGTGTAGTGTGTCTGAGTGTGTCTGCAGTGTACTAAGCAGTATGTTTATGGTGTGGTTGTGTAGACCCACAGCATTGGGACACGCTTGGTTTAGCGGCTGCTGCTCTGAAGCCACAATATATAGGCACTTTAATTAATGTCTGACCCTTAACCCACATTCCTCCTCCTCCTCTCATCCCTCCTCCCCTTATCCCGCCTTCTCTCATCCCTCCTTTTCTGTGGTCTAATGAGGAGAGGAGAACTCCCAAGCTGGCCATAATTAGCCAGTGAGCCAAACAACAGAGATAACTTGCCTAATAATTTATCTGTTTTGGCAAAGGCCTTGCTGCCTGGTGGTGTTTTAATCAACTGTCTGTCTGAGAGGGTGGAGACTAGAGGCCAGCCAAGCATACAAGGCTATTCCTTATCTCCCACACACAAGGCAAGTGTAGGCAAATTATCCATTCACAATAACGAACAGGAGAAGCCCAGGATACCCAGGACTGGAGTGGAATTTTGAAGTTTCCTGTTCCCCTCTTGGGGAGAGTAGAGTTAAATTCAGTCTAGAGGGACATTCTCTAAGAGACAATGCTGAAGCTCTGTATCATGAGAAAAGCAAATCAGAGGTCAAGAAAAGACAGCCCTGCTGGTGGGAAAAGTCAATCTCAGGTCGTCAAGCTCATATTGTAGCATCAGGAGATGTGGCATGCTACAGGGGTAACCATGACACTGTGGCTACATGGTGCCGCCCATGCCTGTGGCAGCCAGTGATCCTCTCTTCCCCTCATTTTGTTTCTCTGCTTTTTCCCAGAGAGTGCTGCTGTGGGTCTCCAAGGGATTTGTTACGTGACACTGTGAATGTTGTCATAAATATAAAGCAAAAAAAGATTTACTGGGCCTGATAGAAGGTTGGGCCGGATTTTTGTTTGATTCTTGGCACCCGTGTGTGTTGATCAACAAAGCACTCTAGGTGAACTTCAGCGCTGAAAGACTGTATGTAACATTGGACTGATTCCCCAGTCCCTCACCTCCTTAAGCTAGCAGATGGTCTTGGTGAAGGGCAAACTACTTGTCATGTTTTTGTTCTTGCATGGATAGGAGAATGATATTTCACTATCTGAGTGTAAGCTAAAGGCCCTTTCCCTGTCTCCTCTGACCTTGCAGTGAGAGAGAGAGAGAGAGAGAGAGAGAGAGAGAGAGAGAGAGAGAGAGAAACTGACCTCTAGTTGTTGTTTTTCAACAGTAGTCACATGTCTGTAATGGTGAGAAACTAACTGGTGTCTGGGAGCTGACCAAGATAATTAGAGCATGATGTACCACGCCACAGTCTCATGATGTCCACCTGACTGACCCATCAACTCCATTACCCATCAACCCCTGGCGCTCCCTGTCTCAGGTTATTACACAAAGTACCATTCTGGGGTTTTCTAAACGGAGTGTCTAGTCAGTTGTTGCATTTGAATTATCCATTGTTCGGAACCCCACATGTTATATCATTTATTGCTGCTATAGATGCACATTTCCTTTTTGCAATTTTGTCTAGCTAGCCATAATATTATCATGCCATGGTCAGGAAGGTATCATGCAACGGCTAGTAGTGGCAACCGGTGGCAACCAGTCTGTGTTGTCGCAGCAAACAGTTTTTCCTGTGGTGGGAAAAGAAGGGCAACAGGCAGACAATGTTTTTAGCAGAGGAGCTATACTACATTCCTCACAGTAGGAGGTGCGACTGAGGCACCCGTACACTAAATCACACCTGTGCTGAGAAGGATGGAAGGGTGTGTGTGTTGGTGGGTGGAGGGTATAAAACGGCAGCAGTTTTACGGGCGCTGGTCTGTGCATATTAGTAAACAACAGCTGGTGCACGAAATCATAGGAAGTCTCTAGGTTTTGCTCGCCTGAAGTAGAGTATATTAGGATAAACTGCAGACCACACTATTTGCCAAGAGAGTTTTCATACTTTTTGTGTCTGTTTATTTACCACCACAGACGGATGCTGGCACTAAGTCATCTGTATAAGGAAATAGGCAAACAGGAAACCGCTCACCCAGAGGTGGCGCTCCTAGTGGCCGGAGACTTTAATGCAGGGAAACTTAAATCAGTTCTACCAAATTTCTATCAACATGTTTAATGTGTAACCAGAGGGGAAACAATTCTAGATCACCTTTACTCCACACACAGAGACACGTACAAAGCTCTCCCTAGCCCTCCATTTGGTAAATCTGACCACAATTCCATCCTCCTGATTCCTGCTTACAATCAAAAATTAAAGCAGGAAGCACCAGTGACTCGGTCTATAAAAAAGTGGTCAGATGAAGCAGATGCTAAAATACAGGACTGTTTTGCTATCACAGACTGGAATATGTTCTGGGATTCTTCCCCTGGCACTGAGGAGTACACCACATCAGTCACTGGCTTTATCAATAAGTGCACCGAGGATGTCGTCCCCACAGTGACCGTAAGTACATACCCCAACCAGAAATCATGGATTACAGGCAACATTCGCACTGAACTAAAGGGTAGAGCTGCCACTTTCAAGGTGCGGGACTCTAACCCAGAAGCTTATAAAAAATCCCACTATGCCCTCCGACGAACCATCAAACAGGCACAGCGACAATACAGGGCTAAGATTGAATCGTACTACACAGACTCCGACGTTTGTCTTATGTGGCAGGGCTTGCAAACTATTACAGACTACAAGGGAAGCACAGCCACGAGCTGCCCAGTGACATGAGCCTACCAGACGAGCTAAATCAGAGGGAGTTACCTCAATCACCCCGACTGACCGGTGCCTCGCTACTGTTATAGTCTCGCTACTGTTATAGTCTCGCTACTGTTATAGCCTCGCTACTGTTATAGTCTCGCTACTGTTATAGTCTCGCTACTGTTATAGCCTCGCTACTGTTATAGCCTCGCTACTGTTAAAGTCTCGCTACTGTTGTAGTCTCGCTACTGTTATAGTCTCGCTACTGTTATAGTCTCGCTACTGTTATAGTCTCGCTACTGTTATAGCCTCGCTACTGTTATAGTCTCGCTACTGTTATAGCCTCGCTACTGTTATAGTCTCGCTACTGTTGTAGTCTCGCTACTGTTATAGTCTCGCTACTGGTATAGCCTCGCTACTGTTATAGTCTCGCTACTGTTATAGTCTCGCTACTGTTGTAGTCTCGCTACTGTTATAGTCTCGCTACTGTTATAGTCTCGCTACTGTTATAGCCTCGCTACTGTTATAGTCTCGCTACTGTTATAGCCTCGCTACTGTTATAGTCTCGCTACTGTTATAGCCTCGCTACTGTTGTAGTCTCGCTACTGTTGTAGTCTCGCTACTGTTATAGTCTCGCTACTGTTATAGTCTCGCTACTGTTGTAGTCTCGCTACTGTTATAGTCTCACTACTGTTATAGTCTCGCTACTGTTATAGCCTCGCTACTGTTATAGTCTCGCTACTGTTATAGTCTCACTACTGTTATAGTCTCTCTACTGTTATAGCCTCGCTACTGTTATAGTCTCGCTACTGTTATAGCCTCGCTACTGTTACAGTCTCGCTACTGTTATAGCCTCTCTACTGTTATAGTGTCGCTACTGTTACGCTACTGTTATAGTCTCGCTACTGTTATAGTCTCGCTACTGTTATAGTCTCGCTACTGTTATAGTCTCGCTACTGTTGTAGTCTCGCTACTGTTATAGTCTCGCTACTGTTATAGTCTCGCTACTGTTGTAGCCTCGCTACTGTTGTAGTCTCGCTACTGTTATAGCCTCGCTACTGTTATAGTCTCGCTACTGTTATAGTCTCGCTACTGTTATAGCCTCGCTACTGTAATAGTCTCGCTACTGTTGTAGTCTCGCTACTGTTATAGTCTCGCTACTGTTATAGTCTCGCTACTGTTATAGCCTCGCTACTGTTATAGTCTCGCTACTGTAATAGTCTCGCTACTGTTATAGTCTCGCTACTGTTATAGTCTCGCTACTGTTATAGTCTCGCTACTGTTATAGTCTCGCTACTGTTATAGTCTCGCTACTGTTATAGCCTCGCTACTATTATAGCCTCGCTACTGTTATAGTCTCGCTACTGTTATAGCCTCGCTACTGTTATAGTCTCGCTACTGTTATAGCCTCGCTACTGTTGTAGTCTCGCTACTGTTGTAGTCTCGCTACTGTTATAGTCTCGCTACTGTTATAGTCTCGCTACTGTTGTAATCTCGCTACTGTTATAGTCTCACTACTGTTATAGTCTCGCTACTGTTATAGCCTCGCTACTGTTATAGTCTCGCTACTGTTATAGTCTCACTACTGTTATAGTCTCTCTACTGTTATAGCCTCGCTACTGTTATAGTCTCGCTACTGTTATAGCCTCGCTACTGTTACAGTCTCGCTACTGTTATAGCCTCTCTACTGTTATAGTCTCGCTACTGTTACGCTACTGTTATAGTCTCGCTACTGTTATAGTCTCGCTACTGTTATAGTCTCGCTACTGTTATAGTCTCGCTACTGTTGTAGTCTCGCTACTGTTATAGTCTCGCTACTGTTATAGTCTCGCTACTGTTGTAGCCTCGCTACTGTTGTAGTCTCGCTACTGTTATAGCCTCGCTACTGTTATAGTCTCGCTACTGTTATAGTCTCGCTACTGTTATAGCCTCGCTACTGTAATAGTCTCGCTACTGTTATAGCCTCGCTACTGTTATAGTCTCGCTACTGTTGTAGTCTCGCTACTGTTATAGCCTCGCTACTGTTATAGTCTCGCTACTGTTATAGTCTCGCTACTGTTGTAGTCTCGCTACTGTCGTAGTCTCGCTACTGTTATAGTCTCGCTACTGTTTTAGTCTCGCTACTGTTATAGTCTCGCTACTGTTATAGTCTCGCTACTGTTATAGTCTCGCTACTGTTATAGCCTCGCTACTGTTGTAGTCTCGCTACTGTTATAGCCTCGCTACTGTTATAGCCTCGCTACTGTTATAGTCTCGCTACTGTTATAGCCTCGCTACTGTAATAGTCTCGCTACTGTTATAGCCTCGCTACTGTTATAGTCTCGCTACTGTTGTAGTCTCGCTACTGTTATAGCCTCGCTACTGTTATAGTCTCGCTACTGTTATAGTCTCGCTACTGTTATAGTCTCGCTACTGTTGTAGTCTCGTTACTGTTATAGTCTCGCTACTGTTATAGTCTCGCTACTGTTGTAGTCTCGCTACTGTTATAGCCTCGCTACTGTTATAGCCTCGCTACTGTTATAGTCTCGCTACTGTTATAGTCTCGCTACTGTTATAGTCTCGCTACTGTTTTAGTCTCGCTACTGTTATAGTCTCGCTACTGTAATAGTCTCGCTACTGTTATAGTCTCGCTACTGTTATAGTCTCGCTACTGTTATAGTCTCGCTACTGTTTTAGTCTCGCTACTGTTATTTTCTCGCTACTGTTTTAGTCTCGCTACTGTTTTAGTCTCGCTACTGTTATAGTCTCGCTACTGTTTTAGTCTTGCTACTGTTATAGTCTCGCTACTGTTATAGTCTCGCTACTGTTATAGCCTCGCTACTGTTACAGTCTCGCTACTGTTATAGTCTCGCTACTGTAATAGTCTCGCTACTGTTATAGCCTCGCTACTGTTATAGCCTCGCTACTGTTATAGCCTCGCTACTGTTGTAGTCTCGCTACTGTTGTAGTCTCACTACTGTTATAGTCTCGCTACTGTTATAGTCTCGCTACTGTTATAGTCTCGCTACTGTTATAGTCTCGCTACTGTTATAGCCTCGCTACTATTATAGCCTCGCTACTGTTATAGTCTCGCTACTGTTGTAGTCTCGCTACTGTTTTAGTCTCGCTACTGTTATAGTCTCGCTACTGTTGTAGTCTCGCTACTGCTATAGTCTCGCTACTGTTTTAGTCTCGCTACTGTTATAGTCTCGCTACTGTTATAGTCTCGCTACTGCTATAGTCTCGCTACTGTTATAGCCTCGCTACTGTTATAGTCTCGCTACTGTTATAGTCTCGCTACTGTTATAGTCTCGCTACTGTTATAGTCTCGCTACTGTTATAGTCTCGCTACTGTTATAGCCTCGCTACTGTTGTAGTCTCGCTACTGTTGTAGTCTCGCTACTGTTATAGTCTCGCTACTGTTTTAGTCTCGCTACTGTTGTAGTCTCGCTACTGTTATAGTCTCACTACTGTTATAGTCTCGCTACTGTTATAGCCTCGCTACTGTTATAGTCTCGCTACTGTTATAGTCTCACTACTGTTATAGTCTCTCTACTGTTATAGCCTCGCTACTGTTATAGTCTCGCTACTGTTATAGCCTCGCTACTGTTACAGTCTCGCTACTGTTATAGCCTCTCTACTGTTATAGTCTCGCTACTGTTACGCTACTGTTATAGTCTCGCTACTGTTATATTCTCGCTACTGTTATAGCCTCGCTACTGTTATAGTCTCGCTACTGTTATAGTCTCGCTACTGTTATAGTCTCGCTACTGTTGTAGTCTCGCTACTGTTATAGTCTCGCTACTGTTATAGTCTCGCTACTGTTGTAGCCTCGCTACTGTTGTAGTCTCGCTACTGTTATAGCCTCGCTACTGTTATAGTCTCGCTACTGTTATAGTCTCGCTACTGTTATAGCCTCGCTACTGTAATAGTCTCGCTACTGTTATAGCCTCGCTACTGTTATAGTCTCGCTACTGTTGTAGTCTCGCTACTGTTATAGCCTCGCTACTGTTATAGTCTCGCTACTGTTATAGTCTCGCTACTGTTATAGTCTCGCTACTGTCATAGTCTCGCTACTGTCATAGTCTCGCTACTGTCTTAGTCTCGCTACTGTTATAGTCTCGCTACTGTTATAGCCTCGCTACTGTTGTAGTCTCGCTACTGTTATAGCCTCGCTACTGTTATAGCCTCGCTACTGTTATAGTCTCGCTACTGTTATAGCCTCGCTACTGTAATAGTCTCGCTACTGTTATAGCCTCGCTACTGTTATAGTCTCGCTACTGTTATAGTCTCGCTACTGTTATAGCCTCGCTACTGTTATAGTCTCGCTACTGTTGTAGTCTCGCTACTGTTATAGCCTCGCTACTGTTATAGCCTCGCTACTGTTATAGTCTCGCTACTGTTGTAGTCTCGCTACTGTTGTAGTCTCGCTACTGTTGTAGTCTCGCTACTGTTATAGTCTCGCTACTGTTGTAGTCTCGCTACTGTTATAGTCTCGCTACTGTTATAGCCTCGCTACTGTTATAGTCTCGCTACTGTTATAGTCTCACTACTGTTATAGTCTCTCTACTGTTATAGCCTCGCTACTGTTATAGTCTCGCTACTGTTATAGCCTCACTACTGTTACAGTCTCGCTACTGTTATAGCCTCTCTACTGTTATAGTCTCGCTACTGTTACGCTACTGTTATAGTCTCGCTACTGTTATATTCTCGCTACTGTTATAGCCTCGCTACTGTTATAGTCTCGCTACTGTTATAGTCTCGCTACTGTTATAGTCTCGCTACTGTTATAGTCTCGCTACTGTTATAGTCTCGCTACTGTTGTAGCCTCGCTACTGTTGTAGTCTCGCTACTGTTATAGCCTCGCTACTGTTATAGTCTCGCTACTGTTATAGTATCGCTACTGTTATAGCCTCGCTACTGTAATAGTCTCGCTACTGTTATAGCCTCGCTACTGTTGTAGTCTCGCTACTGTTGTAGTCTCGCTACTGTTATAGCCTCGCTACTGTTATAGTCTCGCTACTGTTATAGTCTCGCTACTGTTATAGTCTCGCTACTGTCATAGTCTCGCTACTGTCATAGTCTCGCTACTGTTATAGTCTCGCTACTGTTATAGCCTCGCTACTGTTATAGTCTCGCTACTGTAATAGTCTCGCTACTGTTATAGTCTCGCTACTGTTATAGTCTCGCTACTGTTATAGCCTCGCTACTGTTGTAGTCTCGCTACTGTTATAGCCTCGCTACTGTTATAGCCTCGCTACTGTTATAGTCTCGCTACTGTTATAGCCTCGCTACTGTAATAGTCTCGCTACTGTTATAGCCTCGCTACTGTTATAGTCTCGCTGCTGTTGTAGTCTCGCTACTGTTATAGCCTCGCTACTGTTATAGTCTCGCTACTGTTATAGTCTCGCTACTGTTATAGTCTCGCTACTGTTGTAGTCTCGCTACTGTTATAGTCTCGCTACTGTTATAGTCTCGCTACTGTTGTAGTCTCGCTACTGTTATAGCCTCGCTACTGTTATAGCCTCGCTACTGTTATAGTCTCGCTACTGTTATAGCCTCGCTACTGTAATAGTCTCGCTACTGTTATAGCCTCGCTACTGTTATAGTCTCGCTGCTGTTGTAGTCTCGCTACTGTTATAGCCTCGCTACTGTTATAGTCTCGCTACTGTTATAGTCTCGCTACTGTTATAGTCTCGCTACTGTTGTAGTCTCGCTACTGTTATAGTCTCGCTACTGTTATAGTCTCGCTACTGTTTTAGTCTCGCTACTGTTATAGCCTCGCTACTGTAATAGTCTTGCTACTGTTATAGCCTCGCTACTGTTATAGTCTCGCTACTGTTGTAGTCTCGCTACTGTTATAGCCTCGCTACTGTTATAGCCTCGCTACTGTTATAGTCCCGCTACTGTTATAGTCTCGCTACTGTTGTAGTCTCGCTACTGTTGTAGTCTCGCTACTGTTATAGTCTCGCTACTGTTATAGTCTCGCTACTGTTTTAGTCTCGCTACTGTTTTAGTCTCGCTACTGTTATAGTCTCGCTACTGTTATAGTCTCGCTACTGTTATAGTCTCGCTACTGTTATAGTCTCGCTACTGTTTTAGTCTCGCTACTGTTATAGTCTTGCTACTGTTTTAGTCTCGCTACTTTTATAGTCTCGCTACTGTTATAGTCTCGCTACTGTTATAGTCTCGCTACTGTAATAGTCTCGCTACTGTTATAGCCTCGCTACTGTTATAGCCTCGCTACTGTTATAGCCTCGCTACTGTTATAGCCTCGCTACTGTTATAGCCTCGCTACTGTTGTAGTCTCGCTACTGTTGTAGTCTCGCTACTGTTATAGTCTCGCTACTGTTATAGTCTCGCTACTGTTATAGTCTCGCTACTGTTATAGCCTCGCTACTGTTATTTTTCTCTATCTTTTTTACTGTTGTTTTTATTTCTTTACTCTTGTTCACCTAATCTCTTGTTCACCTAATCTCTTGTTCAACCTCAAATTTGCGCTGTTAGAGCCTGTAAGTAAGCATTTCACTGTAAGGTCTACTACACCTGTTGTGTTCGGAGCACTTGACAAATAAACTTTGATTTGATTTGATCAATGAGGGTAGGGGCCTTTTCAATTAGCTCCTTTTTCATTTTGTGCTAATTTCAGCAACAACAAATAAACAAACAATGGCAACAATAGGAGAAATGTCTGTTGGTTTAGTGAATAGTGTCTGACTAGGAACGGTTGTGTGTTTTGATAACAGAGCACCTAAGGGGAAGAAACTGCTGATCTGATCCTGACTCTCAATGGCCCCTGGCCTCAGGAATGTGACAGGAAAGGAAAGGGGGAGAGAAGAGGGAGTCAGGAAATACTTTTGTCTTCCGTAGCCATTTGAAATAGACTGCCTTTTTTAGTCATCCTGTGAGGCTTGGTTTGCTGGAAATATTCTCTTACACTCTCTAACAGTGTGACACTATTCATAGAAGATGGCCCAGTTTATCTTTCTATTTGATCAAGGGCAATTTTGAAACAAACATATATTTGTCTTGCTCTACATATAGTAAATAACATAATGTGTGTAGGTAAATGGAGCCTTGATCGAATCAAGACAGACTGAAAAGAATTTAGCCCTCAGGGGACTAATAATGTAGAATTGAATTGAAGTTAACAATTGAATTCACCCATAATCAGGTTATCTGCCATGCTACAGTAGTGCTCCACTATTGAGGTGATGGGTGTGTGTTTTGTACCTATAATCCACTGTATCTCAAATGAATTGTTTATATGATTATCAATGTTAAAGCAGTCTAGGGTTAGTGCTACTGCTGTAACGACAATGTATTACCGGTCTAGGTTTAGGGACTTAATATAGGGCAGGGGCATAAACAACATGGCCCCCCTTCAGCTCTGAAGAAACCACTACAATATCATGAGTACTGCACCCCCCAACCCTCAGACCCCTCCTATATCCAATGGTGCACTCCTTCTTGGGTTGACCAGTTTGATACAGGTTCATCATCACCAACCATTTATGGGGTCTTCAAGGGGGATCTCTATACTCTAACTTCCCATCTATCTGTTCTCACTATCAGGGCCTGAAGGCTTCTAAATGGACGTCTTGATTTCCTCATACAGCACATGGGCCATAAATACATTAAGCCAGGGTGAATATCCTACTGTACACGATACGGACATATGGGATCGTTTATTTTAACAGGCTGTATTCATTGAGATTATGAAGAAGCAGTTGCACCAGTAACAGGCTGTTGTAGGACCATGAAGCATCTACGGAGCATCACAGCTGTTATGCAGTGTTTTCCATTAATGACTGACCATGTACAGTATACTGTGGCTTGCATCAAGGCATCAATAGGACGCAGTGTATGTTTTCATGTGGAGTGTTTGTCTTGGGTTGTGTCCATGAGTACTCTAGGGTGTGTGTGTGTGTGTGTGTGTGTGTGTGTGTGTGTGTGTGTGTGTGTGTGTGTGTGTGTGTGTGTGTGTCCGTTCATTCGTGTGTGTGTTGTGTTTATGAGGGGCCCTCAGAGTTTTGCCGGGGGTGAGCATGAGGGGTGTTACGGGTGTGAGGGGAGCTGGTTTGAAATGGATCTGGCTTCCTGCATGTAATAACACTGGAGTTGGATGGCATCCAAGGGGGGTTGAGATATGCAGGCCCTTCCAAAGGAGACCCCCCAGCTAGCTTTGAACACAAGAATACACACACACACACACACACACACACACACACACACACACACACACACACACACACACACACACACACACACACACACACACACACACACACACACACACACACACACACACACACACTGCTTGTATTAACTCTGTCTCTCTCTCTGTCTCTCTCTCTCTCAGGAGGCCTTTGTTGAGCTCTATGACAGACAGAGGGACTCGGTGTTCTGTTCGTGGCCGTCCATCAAGACCGTCTTCGGCCTGGCTGCACTGGGGGCCGCAAGCCTTACAATCGGAGCATACCTTACACAGAAGTGAAGGAGTTCTCCTTTTCTCTCCCTCTCCTTTTGTCCTCCCTCCCTCTTGCTACTTTCTCTTTTCAAAGGCAACTCTGCCCCCTCCGAGACGATCCCGAATCCCCAACCTGCATGTCTTCAAAGCCTCTCTCTCTCTCTTTCTCTCCCTGTTCTCGAAAAAACTCCCTCTTTCTTAACCCTCACTTCATAAAACAAAGGCCCAAATCAAACAACAGCAGGAAACAGAGTCACTGCCCAGACAGAAGAAAACATGTCATGAAACAGTCACTGCCCACACAGAAGAAAACATGTCATGAAACAGAGTCACTGCCCACAGAGAAGAAAACATGTAATGAAACAGAGTCACTGCCCACACAGAAGAAAACATGTCATGAAACAGAGTCACTGCCCAGACAGAAGAAAACATGTCATGAAACAGTCACTGCCCACACAGAAGAAAACATGTCATGAAACAGTCACTGCCCACAGAGAAGAAAACATGTCATGAAACAGTCACTGCCCACAGAGAAGAAAACATGTCATGAAACAGTCACTGCCCACAGAGAAGAAAACATGTCATGAAACAGTCACTGCCCACAGAGAAGAAAACATGTCATGAAACAGTCACTGCCCACAGAGAAGAAAACATGTCATGAAACAGAGTCACTGCCCACAGAGAAGAAAACATGTAATGAAACAGAGTCACTGCCCACAGAGAAGAAAACATGTCATGAAACAGTCACTGCCCACAGAGAAGAAAACATGTAATAAAACAGTCACTGCCCACAGAGAAGAAAACATGTCATGAAACAGAGTCACTGCCCACAGAGAAGAAAACATGTCATGAAACAGAGTCACTGCCCACACAGAAGAAAACATGTCATGAAACAGAGTCCCTGCCCACAGAGAAGAAAACATGTCATGAAACAGAGTCACTGCCCACACAGAAGAAAACATGTCATGAAACAGAGTCACTGCCCACAGAGAAGAAAACATGTCATGAAACAGAGTCACTGCCCACAGAGAAGAAAACATGTCATGAAACAGTCACTGCCCACAGAGAAGAAAACATGTCATGAAACAGTCACTGCCCACAGAGAAGAAAACATGTAATGAAACAGAGTCACTGCCCACAGAGAAGAAAACATGTCATGAAACAGAGTCACTGCCCACAGAGAAGAAAACATGTAATGAAACAGAGTCACTGCCCACAGAGAAGAAAACATGTAATAAAACAGAGTCACTGCCCACAGAGAAGAAAACATGTCATGAAACAGTCACTGCCCTCAGAGAAGAAAACATGTCATGAAACAGAGTCACTGCCCACAGAGAAGAAAACATGTAATGAAACAGAGTCACTGCCCACAGAGAAGAAAACATGTAATGAAACAGAGTCACTGCCCACAGAGAAGAAAACATGTAATAAAACAGTCACTGCCCACAGAGAAGAAAACATGTAATGAAACAGAGTCACTGCCCACAGAGAAGAAAACATGTATTAAAACAGTCACTGCCCACAGAGAAGAAAACATGTATTAAAACAGTCACTGCCCACAGAGAAGAAAACATGTAATAAAACAGAGTCACTGCCCACAGAGAAGAAAACATGTCATGAAACAGTCACTGCCCACAGAGAAGAAAACATGTCATGAAACAGTCACTGCCCACAGAGAAGAAAACATGTCATGAAACAGTCACTGCCCACAGAGAAGAAAACATGTCATGAAACAGTCACTGCCCACAGAGAAGAAAACATGTCATGAAACAGTCACTGCCCACAGAGAAGAAAACATGTAATAAAACAGTCACTGCCCACAGAGAAGAAAACATGTCATGAAACAGAGTCACTGCCCACAGAGAAGAAAACATGTCATGAAACGGTCACTGCCCACAGAGAAGAAAACATGTCATGAAACAGAGTCACTGCCCACAGAGAAGAAAACATGTCATGAAACAGAGTCACTGCCCACAGAGAAGAAAACATGTCATGAAACAGAGTCATTGCCCACAGAGAAGAAAACATGTCATGAAACAGTCACTGCCCACAGAGAAGAAAACATGTCATGAAACAGAGTCACTGCCCACAGAGAAGAAAAAAATGTCATGAAACAGTCACTGCCCACAGAGAAGAAAACATGTCATGAAACAGAGTCACTGCCCACAGAGAAGAAAACATGTAATGAAACAGTCACTGCCCACAGAGAAGAAAACATGTAATGAAACAGAGTCACTGCCCACAGAGAAGAAAACATGTAATGAAACAGTCACTGCCCACAGAGAAGAAAACATGTCATGAAACAGTCACTGCCCACAGAGAAGAAAACATGTAATGAAACAGAGTCACTGCCCACAGAGAAGAAAACATGTCATGAAACAGAGTCACTGCCCACAGAGAAGAAAACATGTAATGAAACAGAGTCACTGCCCACAGAGAAGAAAACATGTAATGAAACAGAGTCACTGCCCACAGAGAAGAAAACATGTAATGAAACAGTCACTGCCCACAGAGAAGAAAACATGTCATGAAACAGAGTCACTGCCCACAGAGAAGAAAACATGTAATGAAACAGAGTCACTGCCCACACAGAAGAAAACACGTAATGAAACAGACACTGCCCACAGAGAAGAAAACATGTAATGAAACAGAGTCACTGCCCACAGAGAAGAAAACATGTAATGAAACAGTCACTGCCCACAGAGAAGAAAACATGTAATGAAACAGTCACTGCCCACAGAGAAGAAAACATGTAATGAAACAGTCACTGCCCACAGAGAAGAAAACATGTAATGAAACAGTCACTGCCCACAGAGAAGAAAACATGTCATGAAACAGTCACTGCCCACAGAGAAGAAAACATGTCATGAAACAGTCACTGCCCACAGAGAAGAAAACATGTAATGAAAGCCGTGCCGTTTAACTGTAATCACAGAATGTTTGGAGAGACAACTGAGGGCTTGACAAGAGAGGAGAGGAGGGGCAGGTTGGCATGTGTCCTTTTTGTTCGGCCTGCTTCAGTACTAGTTGTAGCATGAAACCTTTGTGTGCTCGTGTAGATTTGTGTAGCATGTGTCGGTGTGGCAAAAGAAAGCAGATATTACACCTGAGGCCTCCCTTGAAGGATTTACTAATAGGAGTGCAAGGACATTGATGATTCAACCGCTTGCACCAAGGTGATGGCCCCGACACCGGTTGTTAGGGCGAGGAGCTCTTTTTGAACTGTGTGTCCCCTTCAACCCACCTTCAAAGGACTTCCTCCACACAACAGCAGCTCTGAATGTATAATGGAAGGAGTTCGCCACTAACCAGAACGGTGTGTCTGTCCACCCACCGCTTCTACAGTGCAATATACCAGGAGCATCACTCAACTCTGAACACACAGCATCGTTATAAATACATGTATAGATACAAGGTCTCATCAGAACGCCATCTAGGTGCCACAGATGCAGCTTGCTCTGCAGAGATCTGAGAGAGAGCTGTTGGACTGTGCAGTGGAGCCTCTTTCTTTGCATTTGACCCATATGAAATGTAATAAGAGAGGATAGAGGGAGGCATTGCAGAGAGGATAGAGGGAGGCATTGTAGAGAGGATAGAGGGAGGCATTGTAGAGAGGATAGAGGGAGGCATTGTAGAGGATAGAGGGAGGCATTGTAGAGGATAGAGGGAGGCATTGTAGAGAGGATAGAGGGACGCATTGTAGAGAGGATAGAGGGAGGCATTGTAGAGAGAATAGAGGGAGGCATTGTAGAGGATAGAGGGAGGCATTGTAGAGGATAGAGGGAGGCATTGTAGAGAGGATAGAGGGAGGCATTGTAGAGAGGATAGAGGGAGGCATTGTAGAGAGAATAGAGGGAGGCATTGTAGAGAGAATAGAGGGAGGCATTGTAGAGGATAGAGGGAGGCATTGTAGAGGATAGAGGGAGGCATTGTAGAGAGGATAGAGGGAGGCATTGTAGAGAGAATAGAGGGAGGCATTGTAGAGGATAGAGGGAGGCATTGTAGAGAGAATAGAGGGAGGCATTGTAGAGAGGATAGAGGGAGGCATTGTAGAGAGAATAGAAGGAGGCATTGTAGAGGATAGAGGGAGGCATTGAAGGAGTGAAAAGCAGGTTAGTTAGAGCTTTTGGCAGCCCAAACCCCTGTTTTATCAATCAAATCAATCAATCAATCAAATGCATTTATAAAGCCCTTTTTACATCAGCCGATGTCACAAAGTGCTCTACAGAAACTCAGCCTAAAAACCCAAACAGCAAGCAATGCAGATGTAGAAGCACAGTGGCTAGGAAAACCTCCCTAGAAAGGCAGAAACTTAGGAAGAAACCTAGAGAGAAACCAGGCTATGAGGGGTGGCCAGTCCTCTTCTGGCTGTACCAGGTGGAGATAACAGCACATGGACAAGATGTTCAAATGTTCATAGATGACCAGCATGGTCAGATAATAATAATCATCAGATGTTACTGACAGAAAGTGAAAAAATATTATCCCACCTAGCTGGGTTTCTGGCTTAGTCGAGATCAGAGAGGGATAGAGGGAGAGAGGTAAATAGAGAGAAAGAAAGAGAACGTGTGAGAAATAAAAAAAGAGGGAGAAAGAGAAGAGAGAAAGTCAATGTGGGTACAGAGAAAGATAACAAGGAGTTTTAGGAACATACAATGCTTGGGGACAAACATAAGAGGGACAGTGAGCCTCCCTCTCCAGAAGCTAGACACTCTCAGTCTCATCTGCAGGAAGAACTGACTCTCCCAGAAAGGCATGGATCAGTTTGGACTCATGTCACTCACTCACTGTGTCAGCATTTTGGATGTCTCTGACTGCCTCTCGTTGTAGTACTCTTTATCTTTCTCTCTATCTCTCTTGGTTTCTCTCTCCCCCATTCTTGCCTGTACAGTATGTCTGACCAGAACTCATGGCCTCACCCAAGCCAAGCCACTGCTGTAAGGGGACTGAACCAAACCGCCAATTCTCCTAGAACATGTGTCCTCCAGCTGCTACTGTTGCTGGGCTCTTAGCTAGGGGACAAAGAGGCCCTCCCCACAGGCCACGTTGATGGTTGATTCCACATTTAGGACGACCATGTTGGAGACACAGTAAATCCCAGTGTGCACCTCTCACAGTATCTCGAACCGTATCAAACTCTCACAGCAAGAAAAATCCCTGTTGGACTCTGTACTGTGTTGGAGTGAAGTGGTGTCCATTGTATTCCCAGTAAACTGAGATATTTGAGCACCCTTTGCGAGGTTGGCACCGGCTGGCACAGAGCGCAACATCTCTTCAGAGTAAACAATCATTTCCAACAATGTTTTATGTGTGTGTCTAGCGTTTCGGAAAAGCTTAGGGCTCTACTCAAACCGTGTCGCTGAAGCGTTGCAGATGGCGTGGCAGAAACGTGAAGGTCATTTCTGACTGAGCCGACATATACAGACTTTACCGTGAATGCCGTCTCCGCCAACGAGGGAACATTACCTTTATATTTCAGTTGGGCTTTCGCGCTGAACTCTGGAGATCTGGATTGAATATAGCCCTTACTATCCATATGTACTCTCTTGCTCTCTCTTTCAGACACACACACACACACACACACACACACACACACACACACACACACACACACACACACACACACACACACACACACACACACACACACACACACACACACACACACACACACACACACACACACACACACACACACACACACACACCATATGTTTATGTAGATAAGTGTAAAGAGCATGTTGTTGAACCATCTAAATTCTGTGTAGACTGTCATGTGTAGACTGTCACTTTTGTTTTAACAAAAAATCTAAAACAAATCTCATTCTTCTTTAATGTCTTCTTACATCAATGCAAAAAAAACTAAATGAATCTGAAGTTTTCCCAGAATGAATATTCACTATGTATACCCATATTTACTGTATATCAGAATAGGACAAATGATACATATACCAACTTCTGATTTGTATTTATTGAGAGGTACCAGAACACAGATATTTAAATCATAGATGGGACAACAAGTTAAGATCATGGAGACACTCAAGTGTCTAGAGAAATTGTATCTTTAGTTTTATTAATGGATCAATACACTATTTGGGGCTGCTATTGTATCGAACGTAAGATTGAATAGTGACTTTCTGTGTAAGACGTGTTAATTTTGGCTTATCGCTGCTATACTGTATAGTCCTGATTTAACTTAACTCACAGCTTCAAACTGCCACACAGATACAGTATCGTTATAGAAAGCTGTAAACCAAAGTTAACCTGTAAGTAACATTGTGTTAATAGGATGTGAAGATGTAGCATGACGAGATAAACACATGCCAATTCACTTTCACTCCTTTGAAAGAGTGTCAGAGTCAGATTTTGCAGGATTTCTGTGGAAGGGTTGTCGTAAAGATGCGTCCCAAACGGCAGCCTATCCCCTTTATAGTGCATTACTTTTGACTCGGGCCTGTGGGGCTCCAGTAAATAGTAGTGCCCCATGTAGGAAATAGGATATCATTTGGGGCACAGTAAATATTAGCCTGCTTGATGTTGTTCATAACGTTTCAGTAGAGACTGTGGCACCCAACTGTATATATGGTCACCTGTGCTTTAATGATATGTATGTACGGTGATTGTTAACATAATTATGAATTCCTTCTCATGTGTATGTAGTGGCAGAAAACAGTCTCCACATCTTGTGCTTTTTACCTGCTAGATGATATCATCTTAACCACGGGCACTATTCTTTTTCTATAATAACATTAGTTGTGAATCCCCCCTACTCGTGATAAACCCTCGATGGATATGCACATAGACACATATAAAAACATTGTTTTCAGTACTGTAGTCTTGTCCAGACCTTTTAGATAATTAGTCATTAACCTGTTCATAATTCAAAGATGTGTGATGGTTTTCTCAGATCCCCTACTGTAATGCTGTTTAAATGATTGTAGCCTACATGACACCATGGTTGTAGCATTGTAAATAGAATCCTCAGCCTGTGGCACTTAAAAGGTGGAAGGAAATGCGTTACCATTGTTTACTGCTAAGTATGTATTCACAATAAGCTAGCTGGGATCATGTTGTTCCCAATAAACCACATCTTTCCTGCAGTCTGAGATGTGTGTTTTCTGCATGTGGTCGGGTATTGTTTTGGCTTGTGATAGATATACAGCACACTGAGTGTATAAAACAGTAGGGACACCTGCTCATTCCATGACTGACCAAGTTTCAAGTTTTCATGTCCAATGCACAAGTGCAGTGAAATGCCTTTCTTGCCAGCTCTAACCCCAAAAATTCTGTAATCAATAACAATGGAATACTAAAAATAACAAGGTAGGATAAAAACACACAAGATGTAAAAACAAGAACACAATAAAGTAAATAAGCATACTACAGTGCCTTGCGAAAGTATTCGGCCCCCTTGAACTTTGCGACCTTTTGCCACATTTCAGGCTTCAAACATAAAGATATAAAACTGTATTTTTTTGTGAAGAATCAACAACAAGTGGGACACAATCATGAAGTGGAACGACATTTATTGGATATTTCAAACTTTTTAACAAATCAAAAACTGAAAAATTGGGCCTGCAAAATTATTCAGCCCCTTTACTTTCAGTGCAGCAAACTCTCTCCAGAAGTTCAGTGAGGATCTCTGAATGATCCAATGTTGACCTAAATGACTAATGATGATAAATACAATCCACCTGTGTGTAATCAAGTCTCCGTATAAATGCACCTGCACTGTGATAGTCTCAGAGGTCCGTTAAAAGCGCAGAGAGCATCATGAAGAACAAGGAACACACCAGGCAGGTCCGAGATACTGTTGTGAAGCAGTTTAAAGCCGGATTTGGATACAAAAAGATTTCCCAAGCTTTAAACATCCCAAGGAGCACTGTGCAAGCGATAATATTGAAATGGAAAGAGTATCAGACCACTGCAAATCTACCAAGACCTGTCCGTCCCTCTAAACTTTCAGCTCATACAAGGAGAAGACTGATCAGAGATGCAGCCAAGAGGCCCATGATCACTCTGGATGAACTGCAGAGATCTACAGCTGAGGTGGGAGACTCTGTCCATAGGACAACAATCAGTCGTATATTGCACAAATCTGGCCTTTATGGAAGAGTGGCAAGAAGAAAGCCATTTCTTAAAGATATCCATAAAAAGTGTTGTTTAAAGTTTGCCACAAGCCACCTGGGAGACACACCAAACATGTGGAAGAAGGTGCTCTGGTCAGATGAAACCAAAATTGAACTTTTTGGCAACAATGCAAAACGTTATGTTTGGCGTAAAAGCAACACAGCTCATCACCCTGAACACACCATCCCCACTGTCAAACATGGTGGTGGCAGCATCATGGTTTGGGCCTGCTTTTCTTCAGCAGGGACAGGGAAGATGGTTAAAATTGATGGGAAGATGGATGGAGCCAAATACAGGACCATTCTGGAAGAAAACCTGATGGAGTCTGCAAAAGACCTGAGACTGGGACGGAGATTTGTCTTCCAACAAGACAATGATCCAAAACATAAAGCAAAATCTACAACGGAATGGTTCAAAAATAAACATATGAATAATTTTGCACGCCCAAGTTTTCAGTTTTTGATTTGTTAAAAAAGTTTGAAATATCCAATAAATGTCGTTCCACTTCATGATTGTGTCCCACTTGTTGTTGATTCTTCACAAAAAAATACAGTTTTATATATTTATGTTTGAAGCCTGAAATGTGGCAAAAGGTCGCAAAGTTCAAGGGGGCCGAATACTTTCGCAAGGCACTGTATGCACAAGGGTCAGTTCCTATACCATATTTACAATGTGTAAGGACACTGTATCGATAGAGGTAGATATGTATAGGGTTAAGGTGACTAGGCCACAGGATACATGATAAACAGACTAGCAGCAGCGTATATGATGATTGTATGTGAGTGGGTGTGTGTAGAGTCAGTATAAATGTATGTGCATATTATGTCTGTGAGTTAATGATAGTGTTTGTATGTGTGTTGGAGTATCAGTGCGCGTAGTGTGTAGGGCCCTGTGAGTGTGCATAGAGACAGTCAAATACAAAGGTCAACTCAGGTGAATCCAGGGGAAATCTATGATCCCTTATTGATGTCCCCTGTTAAATCCACTTCAAATCAGTGTAGATGGAGGGGAGGAGACGGGTTAAAGAAGGATTTTTTTAAGCCTTGAGACAATTGAGACCTGGACTGTGTATGTGTGCCATTCAGAGGGTGAATGGGCAAGATCAAATATTTAAGTGCCTTTAAACGGGTTATGGTAGTAGGTGCAAGACGCACTAGTTTGAGTGTGTCAAGAACTGCAACACTGCTGGGTTTTTAACGCTCAACACTTTCCATGCGTTTCAAGAATGGTCCACCACTCAAAGGACGTCCAGCCAACATGACACAACTGTGGGAAGTATTGCAGTCAACATGGGCCAGTATCCCTGTGGAACGCTTTCAACACATTGTAGTCCATGCTCCGACGAATTGAGGTTGTTCTGAGGGCAAAAGGGAACGCAACTCAATATTAGGATGGTGTTTCTAACATTCTGAATAAAATAAAAAACGCAGTCAAAGATTGACTTCTATTAAATTACGTGACTAACTCTGTGACTAACATTTTTTTATTTAATTGTCTCAAATGTTTCATCCACCATGTCTGTGCACTACTACATCTATCAATCGAGAGAGGGGGAGTGGGAGGGAAAGAGAGGGAGAGTGGGAGGGAAAGAGAGAGAGAGAGAGAGTGGGAGGGAAAGAGAGAGAGAGTGGGAGGGAAAGAGAGAGAGAGAAGGAAGGAGTGGGAGGGAAAGAGAGAGAGAGAGGGAGTGGGAGGGAAAGAGAGAGAGAGGGAGTGGGAGGGAAAGAGAGAGAGAGAGGGAAAGAGAGAGAGAGAGAGAGAGAGAGAGAGAGAGAGAGAGCGAGAGAGAGAGAGAGAGAGAGGGAAAGAGAGGGAGTGGGAGGGAAAGAGAGAGAGAGAGGGAGTGGGAGGGAAAGAGAGAGAGAGGGGGAGTGGGAGAGAAAGAGAGAGAGAGGGGGAGTGGGAGAGAAAGAGAGAGAGGGGGAGTTGGAGGGAAAGAGAGAGAGAAGGAGGGAAAGAGAGAGAGGGGAGTGGGAGGGAAAGAGAGAGAGGGGGGGAGTGGGAGGGAAAGAGAGACAGAGGGAGTGGGAGGGAAAGAGAGAGAGAGAGGGAGTGTGAGGTGAAGAGAGGGAGTGAGGGAAAGAGAGGGAGTTTGAGGTGAAGAGAGGGAGTGTGGGAAAGAGAGGGAGAGAGGGAGTGTGAGGGAAAGAGACTTTTATCAGAGGTGTGATCATAGTGCTTTTCCCTGTCTGTGTTGCTGTGTGCTGTCTAGTCAGTGCATACGGGTGGCTGGGTAGACATGACTGTCTGAGACCCACATCCTCCCATTCTTAGGGGCTCTGCAGAGGAACAGCAACCGCACCCCACAAGACATCAAAGCCGACCCTCTGAAACCTAGAGCTAGTCAGTCCTCGCCCTCTCCGACTGCTCTTTCGTGCAGCTAAATGCGACAAGTGTAAAAATCAAATGCCCCGAGGCCTGGTTTTTACACTCTCCCCTCATCATTCATATCACATTTGTCTTCAAAGGCCAGGGTCATGTGCTCCTTCACACAATTACTGAAAAGCATGATGCAGTAAAACTAATGCTGAGAGAGAAAAAGACAGAGGGGGAGAGAGAAAGAATGAAAGGAGAACTCTCCTCTCACTCCATGCATATAAAATACATGACACTCCGAAGAAGGAGAATTTTAAATCACCCATACACTTTAAAGGGAACGTCCAGTGTGTGTATGTGTGATGGGCTGTCAGTTCAGGAGGGGGCCAGCAAGCAGATAAGCCATCTTGCTTTAAGGATACAAGGTATTGGTGAGATTTCATCCTCACTGCTGATTAGTGGAGGGGGGTGAAACTGATCTAAGACCAGTGTCCAGAAAAATAGTTTTACCTTTGTAGTAAAGTCCAGAAGATGCATTGAGTTTACAGTACCATTCTTACTCCACACACAGACTAGCGGATGCCTGTATCTACTGCCTGGTAATACATGGCATGTCATTTCTATAAATAAATACTGTTTTGTTGGGGAATTTGGAGCAAAACATCTCGTCTCATTTGGAGTGCCACGAAACGACATTATACTAGCCTTCACAGTGTGTCTATCTATCATACACGCACATGGTGCTTATGTTGTGTTCATAACCAAGTGGGAAGGTGATACAGTGCCTTTGGAAAGTATTCAGACCCCTTGACGTTTTCTACAATCTACACACAATGCCTCATAATGACAAAACAAAAAGTTTTTTTTTTTTAAATGTGCAAATCTATTAAAAAATAAAACAGAAATACCTTTCCATAAATATTCAGACCCTTTGCTATGAAACATGAAATTGAGGTCAGGTGCATCCTGTTTCCATTGATCATCCTTGAGATGTTTCTACACCTTGATTGGAGTCCACCTGTGGTAAATTCAATTGATTGGACATGATTTGGAAAGGCACACACCCGTCTATATAAGGTCCCACAGTTGACAGTGCATGTCAGAGCAAAAACCAAGCCAAGATGTTGAAGGGATTGTCCCTAGAGCTCCGAGACAGGATTGTGTCGAGGCACAGATCTGGGGAAGAAATGTCTGCAGTAGTGTCCCCAAGAACACAGTGGCCTCCATCATTCTTAAATGGAAGAAGTTTGGAACCACCAAGATTCTTCCTAGAGCTGGCTACCCGGAAAAACTGAGCAATAGGGGGAGAAGATAGCTGTGCAGCAACGCTCCCCAACCAACCTGACTGAGCTTGAGAGGATCTGCAGAGAAGAATTGGAGAAAATCCCCAAATACAGGTGTGCCAAGCTTATAGCGTCATACCCAAGAAGACTCGAGGCTGTAATCGCTGCCAAAGGTGCTTCAACAAAGTACTATGTGAAGGGTCTGAATACTTATGTAAATTAGGTATTTCAATTTTAATACATTTAAATTAAATTTTGTAATAATTTTTCTAGCATTTCTAAAAAAGTTTTTTTCTTTGTCATTATGGGGTATTGTGTGTAGATTTATGAGGGAAAAAAACTATTGAATCAATTTTAGAAAAGGCTGTACAAAATGTGAAAAAAGTCAAGGGGTCTGAATACTTTCTGAAGGCATTGTAATTACCAGTTGTGAAGTCGTAAATACCAGTTGGATGCATTCACATGCTTTGAACTCAAGAAACGCTGATTGGCTAATGGCCAACAAGTTGCATCAACCATAAACTAAAAGTACAGCTATTATGCTTGTAAACAAATGAGGGTTCGTAAACTATATTAGATTTTTTTTTCATAAATATTTTGTTACATTTAACTGCCGAAATGCTGTTATCAATGGTAGTTTAATTAATAGGTGACTTAAGAGGTCACTTAAGGGAGAAGTGGGAGCTCAGGGATGATAGATGACCCACTAGTAATGACGACTAGGAGTGGCGTTGAAGTGGATTTTCCCAGTCGTATGTGGTAAACTTGGTTATGAATGCAGCATTAGCACCTCATGGTGGTTAGAGCGTTGGACTAGTAACCGGAAGGTTGCAAGTTCAAATCCCCGAGCTGACAAGGTACAAATCTTTCGTTCTGCCCCTGAACAGGCAGTTAACCCACTGTTCCTAGGCCTTCATTGAAAACAAGAATTTGTTCTTTACTGACTTGCCTAGTTAAAGGTAAAGGTAAAAACAAATAAAAAAAATACTGCTTATATTACACTGTCATCTTGTGGCTGGTGTTTGGAAATGTTTTGGGAGTATCCTTTGCTTAAAAGCTGAAGTAGAACAGCTTTTGAGGGGCACCTTGGTGGTGTTTGCTGATCTGTCTATGGCCCGAAGACATTTTGTTTACTTTAAATATTAAAATCATGTTTTACACATTAGGATGTTGCTTCCATTTCAATTTGTCATAGGAGCCCTCCAAATATTTGCTAGCATGAAGTTTCGAAGACAAGAGGGGGGAAAAGACAAACTGCCATTGATCTCCTCTGAGCCTCAGACTAAATATGCTTATGGTGCCATCAAAGACTACTCTCAGGACTCGTGATGGTCAATCATTGAACAGGTGCAGATATGCCTGCAGTGCAGCTCCTAACCACTAGATGGTGGCAGTGTTCAGACATCCAATGATCTGATGATTATCATTGAAGGCATTATAGCCATGACCAAATAAGTTTCATCAGAGAAGAGCATAAAACATGTGTTATACTGTGACATTAAAATGATTGTGTATGGCGGTTATCAAAATATTACATCAATGTATTTAGGATTATCATTATATCAAATGTATTTACCTAGGCACTTTTAATTTGGCTTTCTTGCTAACTCAAAATAAAACAATAGTTAAATATGTGGTGGTGAAAATGTACCATAAAAATGAACATACGCAGCAACACACATTACATAAAAATACAGTGTCATTGTTTATTTAGCTGCTTTTAGAAAAGTAAAGAACAACATTTACAACTGTTATAGTGTCATTTATCGCTTGCACATGTAGTCCATCTTGCTCTGAATATTACTGCCACATATTTACAAAGAGAATATTAAACTGTAGTCAGTTTAACATAATTTGTTTAAACTTAAATAAAAAAAAGCTTTCTCTGGCACTTTTCTTCAAAACGTTGTTGTTTACAGTAATAGAACACAGATGAGTTTTGCCAGAGTTGTGTTACTCTGGACACTGCACAGGAGACCAGTAGTGAGCAGTTCAGAATCGGCCATTTTCCTTTGCAAGTACATAAAGCAGGCAAAACACGTCTTAAAATAAGGCCCTTTTTTATGTTCTGTCTCTCTTCACAGCATATTACTCATATAAAAATACAGACCCTCCCACCATTACAAGGTAAAGCATGAAAACCTGCCATTTCTCCTAAAAGTGTATATCATCAAGTCTAAGATGCTTTGACCATATCGGTCAATCTTCTTGATCCTTGAAGGTTTAAAACTTACTGGGAGTGACTAGGCACTGTTGCTGGGAACAACGACAGAGCAGCATGATAGAGAGAGAACCCTAAATATACATAGCTCTCATATACATAGCCACAGTCTCCAGACTGGCTCAACCTCACCCTGCGTCATCATTCCACCCTACTATAACCCTCCCACAGTGAATGAAGCCCAGTTCCATTTAGACAGAGAGATGCTGGTCCTCGGGCATTAGAGCCCTTTACATCCCCGTATCAGTCCAATCCAGTCTAGTGAAGTCCAGCCCATCCTTCTGGTTTCAAAGTCTAGAGCATCAATACCAAGGGCTCCGGGCCCCATGTCTGAAGCTATAGAAGTAGAATACTAAGTTCTATAACAGCCTTCAACCTCAGTGGTCCCCACAGCTTTTCCCCTCTCACTCCAGCAGGCCCTCCTCTCTGCAGGCATCTAGGAGGGGGAGAGGACAAACATGTGAGAACACAATAACACATCCTACTAGCCTGGTCTCAGATCTTATTGTGCTGTATAGCCAACTCTTATGGTTGTTGTTATGGCATAGCAACGACAATAGTTGTTGCCTATACAGCACCAACAGATCTGGGACCAGGCTAATGCCCAACATAACAGTAGGCTTCTTTGCTTCAGGGAGAGAGTTGTGCAAGATGCTTCAGGTTTCTTTCTCATCACGTCTCACATCAAAGATAATGTGTCTTGCTCACTGTACTTTTTATTCTGGGAACTGATGCACCAGCAAATTCCAAATGCATTATGACTGCAGCAGCAAATGCATTTCCTTCCAAAGCACAGAAATGCAAACACTTTATCTTACATCAATTATCATTAATCTTTTATTGAAACTATAAGCAGACAATAACAAGACAACAGAGGAGCCCCCCCCCCTACATTGCTGCTACTCTGTTATTATCTATGCATAGCCACTCAAACTCTACCTACATGTACATAATTACCTCAATTACCTTGACACCGGTGCCCCCACACATTGAAACATTGACTCTGTACCGGTACCCCCTGTATATAGCCTCCGCGTTGACTCTGTACCGGTACTCCCTGTATATAGCCTCCACATTGACTCTGTACCGGTACCCCCTGTATATAGCCTCCGCGTTGACTCTGTACCGGTACTCCCTGTATATAGCCTCCACATTGACTCTGTACCGGTACCCCCTGTATATAGCCTCCACATTGACTCTGTACCGGAACCCCCTGTATATAGCCTCCACATTGACTCTGTACCGGTACTCCCTGTATATAGCCTCCACATTGACTCTGTACCGGAACCCCCTGTATATAGCCTCCACATTGACTCTGTACCGGTACTCCCTGTATATAGCCTCCGAATTGACTCTGTACCGGTACCCCCTGTATATAGCCTCCACATTGACTCTGTACCGGTACTCCCTGTATATAGCCTCCACATTGACTCTGTACCGGTACCCCCTGTATATAGCCTCCACATTGACTCTGTACCGGTACTCCCTGTATATAGCCTCCACATTGACTCTGTACCGGAACCCCCTGTATATAGCCTCCACATTGACTCTGTACCGGTACTCCCTGTATATAGCCTCCACATTGACTCTGTACCGGTACCCCCTGTATATAGCCTCCACATTGACTCTGTACCGGTACCCCCTGTATATAGCCTCCACATTGACTCTGTACCGGAACCCCCTGTATATAGCCTCCACATTGACTCTGTACCGGTACCCCCTGTACATAGCCTCCACATTGACTCTGTACCGGAACCCCCTGTATATAGCCTCCGCGTTGACTCTGTACCAGTACCCCCTGTATATAGCCTCCACGTTGACTCTGTACCGGTACCCCCTGTACATAGCCTCCACATTGACTCTGTACCGGTACTGCCTGTATATAGCCTCCGCGTTGACTCTGTACCGGTACCCCCTGTATATAGCCTCCGCGTTGACTCTGTACCAGTACCCCCTGTATATAGCCTCCACATTGACTCTGTACCGGTACTCCCTGTATATAGCCTCCACATTGACTCTGTACCGGTACCCCCTGTATATAGCCACATTGACTCTGTACCGGTACCCCCTGTATATAGCCTCCACATTGACTCTGTACCGGTACCCCCTGTATATAGCCTCCACGTTGACTCTGTACCGGTACCCCCTGTATATAGCCTCCACGTTGACTCTGTACCGGTACCCCCTGTATATAGCCTCCACGTTGACTCTGTACCGGTACTCCCTGTATATAGCCTCCACATTGACTCTGTACCGGTACTCCCTGTATATAGCCTCCACATTGACTCTGTACCGGTACTCCCTGTATATAGCCTCCGCGTTAACTCTGTACCGGTACCCCCTGTACATAGCCTCCACATTGACTGGTACCCCCTGTATATAGCCTCCACATTAACTCTGTACCCGTACCCCCTGTATATAGCCTCCACATTAACTCTGTACCCGTACCCCCTGTATATAGCCTCCACATTAACTCTGTACCCGTACCCCCTGTATATAGCCTCCACATTAACTCTGTACCCGTACCCCCTGTATATAGCCCCACTATTGTTGTTTACTGCTGCTCTTTAATTATTTGTTTTTCTTATCTCTTACTTTTTTAAGGTATTTTTTTTAAGGTATGAAGCATTTCACTGTAAGGTCTACACGTGTTGTATTCGGCGCATGTGACAAATACAATTTGATTTGATTCAATTTTAATCAGAGGGTAGGAGGAAAGGACAGGACACAGACAAGCCCATACTACACCATAACAAGTTGTCAATACAGGACAGCTCACGAGCACAGGCACGTGCCATCCGCATGTGGGTGCCAACCAGCAAGGGCCAGAGTTTGTGTTTGTGTCCTACCTGTGTGAGAGGTACAGGGCGGGGCACGACAGGGTGGGTGGGGAGGGAGGGAGCTCAGGGTCCAGGTGTAGGATGAGGGGGGTTAGGAATGCTGAGCGTCTATACCTGCTGGGCTGAGCACCAGGGCCTGCAGAATGTCAGACAGGGAGACGATGCCCTCGATGGCCGAACGATCATCCACCACCACCAACCGATGGACCTGACACACACACACACAAAGTTAGAGAGAAAGAGAAAAAGAGAGGAAGAGGCGTGTGTGTTAGAACTCACCTCTGCTTTGACAATCCTGTCCACGATGGTCTCCAGTGTGTCCAGCTTGTGGCACTGCATGACCCCCTCAAAGTACTGGCAGCGATGCCTCAGAGCCTGGGTCACGGTGAGGTCCAGGTTATTATATGTCTTCTCTGCTGCCAGGTTCTACATGATACATACACACACTCATATGGATCTATTTTGAAGGAAAATATTCACAATATATTGTTGAGGGAGGAAGTCAGGTGATTACCAAGATGTATTAAGATCATCAATATTTAGTAACCACTTACTATGACATCAAATTTGGAGTAAATATCCACCACTTTCCCTGTGAGGAGATTGAAACATAACCATTAGGCTTCACCACGAGAGTTAAACTGAATCTTTTAAAGCATCTTTGAACAACAGCTGTCACAAAGTGTTTTACAGTAACACGTACCAGATACGTCCACCACAGGCAGGGCAGACACCCTCCTCTCTACGAAGATCTGCAGGGCCTTGATGATGGGTGTGTCAGGGTGGATGAAAGCTATGTTCTTGTAGGTACCGATGCCCAGCTCCCCCAGGGTCTGCTTCATAAAGGCTGGCTTGGGCATCTCGCGCACCTGGAACAACACAACATAGCGAGAGAGACACTTTCAGTTTCTATTCACCTTCTTCTCCAACTCCAAGGGCAGTGTTCAAGTAAAAGCAGAGTTGTCCGATTATTGTCCAACTCCAAGGGCAGTGTTCAAGTAAAAGCAGAGTTGTCAGATTATTGTCCAACTCCAAGGGCAGTGTTCAAGTAAAAGCAGAGTTGTCAGATTATTGTCCAACTCCAAGGGCAGTGTTCAAGTAAAAGCAGAGTTGTCAGATTATTGTCCAACTCCAAGGGCAGTGTTCAAGTAAAAGCAGAGTTGTCAGATTATTGTCCAACTCCAAGGGCAGTGTTCAAGTAAAAGCAGAGTTGTCAGATTATTGTCCAACTCCAAGGGCAGTGTTCAAGTAAAAGCAGAGTTGTCAGATTATTGTCCAACTCCAAGGGCAGTGTTCAAGTAAAAGCAGAGTTGTCAGATTATTGTCCAACTCCAAGGGCAGTGTTCAAGTAAAAGCAGAGTTGTCAGATTATTGTCCAACTCCAAGGGCAGTGTTCAAGTAAAAGCAGAGTTGTCAGATTATTGTCCAACTCCAAGGGCAGTGTTCAAGTAAAAGCAGAGTTGTCAGATTATTGTCCAACTCCAAGGGCAGTGTTCAAGTAAAAGCAGAGTTGTCAGATTATTGTCCAACTCCAAGGGCAGTGTTCAAGTAAAAGCAGAGTTGTCAGATTATTGTCCAACTCCAAGGGCAGTGTTCAAGTAAAAGCAGAGTTGTCAGATTATTGTCCAACTCCAAGGGCAGTGTTCAAGTAAAAGCAGAGTTGTCAGATTATTGTCCAACTCCAAGGGCAGTGTTCAAGTAAAAGCAGAGTTGTCAGATTATTGTCCAACTCCAAGGGCAGTGTTCAAGTAAAAGCAGAGTTGTCAGATTATTGTTTCAAGAAAGACCGTTTTTCTTATATTCTTCCCCAATGGGACTAGTGTGTATTATCATAAAACCTAATGTCAGGTTGTCAGTAATGGTTAGAGACTTACAAAGAGCTGTAGGAACTTGAGGATCCTCTTGTGTGTGAGGATGTAAAGTGGGTTTCCCGTAACAGGGTCGATGACAGGCAGACGGTGGATCTTGTTTTTGATGAGGGAATACACCGCATCAAATATGCTTCAAAGACAAACATAAAATGCACATTAAAAGAAAATGCAGGCGTTGTCTTCGCAGGTATGTATATTCAAACCACATACAGTGGGGCAAAAAAGTATTTAGTTAGCCACCAATTGTGCAAGTTCTCCCACTTAAAAAGATGAGAGAGGCCTGTAGTTTTCATCATAGGTACACCTCAACTATGACAGACAAAATGAGGGAAAAAAAATACAGAAAATCACATTGTAGGATTTTTAATGAATTTATTTGCAAATTATGGTGGAAAATAAGTATTTGGTCAATAACAAAAGTTTATCTTAATACTTTGTTATATACCCTTTGTTGGCAATGACAGAGGTCAAACATTTTCTGTTAGTCTTCACAAGGTTCACACACACTGTTGCTGGTATTTTGGCCCATTCCTCCATGCAGATCTCCTCTAGAGCAGTGATGCTTTGGGGCTGTTGCTGGGCAACACAGACTTTCAACTCCCTCCAAAGATTTTCTATGGGGTTGAGATCTGGAGACTGGCTAGGCCACTCCAGGATCTTGAAATGCTTCTTACGAAGCCACTCCTTCGTTGCCCGGGCGGTGTGTTTGGGATCATTGTCATGCTGAAAGACCCAGCCACGTTTCATCTTCGATGCCCTTGCTGATGGAAGGAGGTTTTCACTCAAAATCTCACAAATACATGGCCCCATTCATTCTTTCCTTTACACAGATCAGTCGTCCTGGTCCCTTTGCAGAAAAACAGCCCCAAAGCATGATGTTTCCACCCCCATGCTTCACAGTAGGTATGGTGTTCTTTGGATGCAACTCAGCATTCTTTGCCCTCCAAACACAACGAGTTGAGTTTTTAACCAAAAAGTTATATTTTGGTTTCATTTGACCATATAACATTTTCCCAATCTTCTTGTGGATCATCCAAATGCTCTCTAGCAAACTTCAGACGGGCCTGGACATGTACTGGCTTAAGCAGGGGGACACGTCTGGCACTGCAGGATTTGAGTCCCTGGCGGCGTAGTGTGTTACTGATGGTAGGCTTTGTTACTTTGGTCCCAGCTCTCTGCAGGTCATTCACTAGGTCCCCCCGTGTGGTTCTGGGATTTCTGGTTCTTGTGATCATTTTGACCCCACGGGGTGAGATCTTGCATGGAGCCCCAGATCGAGGGAGATTATCAGTCTTGTATGTCTTCCATTTCCTAATAATTGCTCCCACAGTTGATTTCTTCAAACCAAGCTGCTTAACTATTGCAGATTCAGTCTTCCCAGCCTGGTGCAGGTCTACAATTGTTTCTGGTGTCCTTTGACAGCTCTTTGGTCTTGGCCATAGTGGAGTTTGGAGTGTGACTGTTTGGGATTGTGGACAGGTGTCTTTTATACTGATAAGTTCAAACAGGTGCCATTAATACAGGTAACGAGTTTAGGACAGAGGAGCCTCTTAAAAAATAAGTTACAGGTCTGTGAGAGCCAGAAATCTTGCTTGTTTGTAGTGGACCAAATACTTATTTTCCACCATAATTTGCAAATAAATTCATTAAAAATCCTACAATGTGATTTTCTGGATTTGTTTTCTTCTCATTTTGTCTGTCATGGTTGAAGTGTACCTATGATGAAAATTACAGGCCTCTCTCATCTTTTTAAGTGGGAGAACTTGCACAATTGGTGGCTGACTAAATACTTTTTTGCCCCACTGTACATGGCAAACAGTCATGCACACATTCACAACTGCATAATAGACATTGTTATGCAGTAACAACTTACCTTGATTCGGGTGATATGTTCACTAAAGGTTTGAATGTCTCTTGCAAATATACTTCTGTGGAGAGGGACGATGGGAGTTCAACGTTCGGTACATCTAGTTTAATGTTATAATATAAACCAGAGCTCTTTACATACCTCTCCATGTCTCAAGCTTATGATCTTCCAACTCATATATTTGCACCTATAAAACAACACAACTATATAGATATAAAAAATAAAACACACACACACACACACACACACACACACACACAATACAGAACTACAGAAATCCATCATAGGTTTCAAATGTTGAACAAACATAACGCAACATGGTTTCGTCAACTCAAACTTTACCAACGGTGACTTGTAGTATCTGTGTAGTATGATGATGAAGTCGGTGATTGTCAACATTCCTGAAATGAGAAGACATGTATGCCTTCAGAATGACTAACGGTTGTCATGAAGCTGTCGTAAAGCTTTAGGTTGCTAACGGACTTCATGTCAACAAATCACGCTCGACTGGCTAGGACTCGTAACAAAAGTGACTAACATCGTATTTAAATCTGGAGATAATTGTTATCTGGGTCGTTCCACCAAATGAGTATACCTTTTGGGTAATATAGCTTCATCTAAATAATAAAAAAGAGCACATGTACAACTTAATTAAAAAACACGTTTTCCCATCTCAACAGGTTAAATAAAAATGACTATAGTAAGTTCCTAAGTGTCAAATAAAGTGTCCGGGTTGACCGTAACAGCATTGACCGTAACAGGGTTGACCGTAACAGGGTTGACCATAACAGGGTTGACCATAACAGGGTTGACCATAACAGGGTTGACCATAACAGGGTTGACCGTAACAGGGTTGACCGTAACAGGGTTGACCGTAACAGGGTTGACCATAACAGGGATGACCGTAACAGGGATGACCGTAACAGGGTTGACCATAACAGGGTTGACCGTAACAGGGTTGACCGTAACAGCGTTGACCGTAACAGGGTTGACCGTAACAGGGTTGACCGTAACAGGGTTGACCATAACAGGGTTGACCATAACAGGGTTGACCGTAACAGGGTTGACCGTAACAGGGTTGACCGTAACAGGGATGCCAATTTCATCTTACATCAGCCATGAGTTCCCTCGTGACAGGGGGAATGGAAGCTTGTTATGTGCAACAGGGATGGGCAATTGAATGCAAACTTAACAAAAAAAAACGTATTGATAAAACATTTGTAGCCTGTCTAGCTATGGGTAACAGAGAGTTGACGTGTTGTGCTCGACCCATTCAGTTTCACACCACAAAACACCAGAAATGGCCAAAAAGAGTAGAACCAGTTCACCGAATTTTATTCATGTTGTCTAATCTTATGTGGTCTATAAATCAAATAAAACTTTATCTGTCTCGTACACATAATTAGCAGATGTTATCGCAGGTGCAGCAAAATGCTTATGTTTCTAGCTCCAACAATGCAGTATACAGTACCTAACAATACTCACAAATTCCAGACATTTAAGAAAGAAATTCAAAAGTTTGGACACACCTACTCATTCAAGAGTTTTTCTTTATTTGTATTATTTTTTTATTGTAGCATAATAGTGAAGACATTGAAACTATTAAATAACAAATATGGAATCATGTAGTAACCAAAAAAAGTGTTCAACAAATCTAAATATATTTTAGATTTTGGATTCTTCAAATTAGCCAACCTTTGCCTTGATGACAGCTTTGCACACTTGACATTCTCTCAACCAGCTTCATGAGTAATGCTTTTCCAACAGTCTTGAAGGAGTTCCCACATATGCTGAGCACTTGTTGGCTGCTTTTCATTCACTCTGCGGTCCAACTCATCCCAAACCATCTCAATTGGGTTGAGGTCGGGTGATTGTGGAGGCCAGGTCATCTGATGCAGCACTCTCTTTCTTGGTCAAATAGCCCTTACACAGCCTGGAGGTGTGTTGGGTCAAATCAAATCAAAGTTTATTTGTCACGTGCGCCGAATACCACAGACCTTACAGTTAAATGCTTAGTTACAGGCTCTAACCAATAGTGCAAAAAAAGCTGTTAGGTGAACAATAGGTAAGTAAAGAAAAATAACAACAATAAAAAGACAGTGAAAAACAGTAGCGAGGCTATAAAAGTAGCGAGGCTACATACAGGCACTGGTTGGTCGGCCCAATTGAGGTAGTATGTACATGAATGTATAGTTAAAGTGACTGTGCATATTTGATAAACAGAGTAGCAGCAGTGTAAAAAGAGGGGTTGGGGGAGGCACACAATGCAAATAGTCCGGGTAGCCATTTGATTATCTGTTCAGGAGTCTTATGGCTTGGGGGTAAAAACTGTTGAGAAGCATTTTTGTCCTAGACTTGGCACTTCGGTACCGCTTGCCATGCGGTAGTAGAGAGAACAGTCTGACTTTTTCCTACTGAAAAACAAATGATAGTCCCACTAAGCGAAAACCAGATGGGATGGCGTATCGCTGCAGAATGCTGTGGTAGCCATGCTGGTTAAGGGTGCCTTGAATTCCAAATAAATCACTGACAGTGTCACCAGCAAAGCACCCCCACACCATCACACCTCCTCCTCCATGCTTCACGGTGGGAACCACACATGCGGAGAACATCCGTTCACCCACACCGCGCCTCAAAGACACGGCGGCTGGAAGCAAAAATCTCAAATTTGCACTCATCAGACCAAATGACAGATTTCCACCAGTCTAATGTCCATTGCTCATGTTTCGTGGCCCAAGCAAGTCTCTTCTTCTTATTGGTGTCGTTTAATAGTGTTTTTTTTGCAGCAATTTGACCATGAAGGCCTGATTCACACAGTCTCCTCTGAACAGTTCATGTTGAGATGTGTCTGTCATTTGAACTCTGTGAAGCTATTATTTGGGCTGCAATTTCTGAGGCTGGTAGCTCTAATGAACGTATAGGTAACTCTGGGTCTTCCTTTCCTGTGGCGGTCCTCATGAGAGCCAGTTTCATCATAGTGTTTAATGGTTTTGGCGACTGCACTTGAAGAAACATTCAAAGTTCTTGAAATGTTCCGGATTGACTGACCTTCATGTCTTAAAGTAAGGATGGACAGTCGTTTCTATTTGGTTATTTGAGCTGTTCTTGCCATAATATGGACTTGGTCTTTTACCAAATAGGGATATCTTCTGTATACCAGCCCTACCTTGTTACAGCACAACTGATTGTCTCAAACGCATTAAGGAAAGAAATTCCACAAATTAACTTTTATCAAGGCACACCTGTTAATTGAAATGCATTCCAGGTGACTTCCCCATGAAGGTGGTTGAGAGCATGCAAAGCTGGCATCAATGCAAAGGGTGGCTACTTTGAAGAATCTCAAATAGAAAATATATTTAGATTTGTTTTACTTTTTTTTAAACTTACTACATGATTCCATATGAATTATTTCATAGTTTTGATGTCTTCACTATTATTCTACAATGTAGAAAATTGTACAAATAAAAAAAAACTTGAATGAGTAAATGTGTCCAAACCTTTGACTGGCACTATATCTATCTATATACAGTGCCTTGCGAAAGTATTCGGCCCCCTTGAACTTTGCGACCTTTTGCCACATTTCAGGCTTCAAACATAAAGATATAAAACTATTTTTAGTTTGTGAAGAATCAACAACAAGTGGGACACAATCATGAAGTGGAACGACATTTATTGGATATTTCAAACTTTTTTAACAAATCAAAAACTGAAAAATTGGGCCTGCAAAATTATTCAGCCCCTTTACTTTCAGTGCAGCAAACTCTCTCCAGAAGTTCAGTGAGGATCTCTGAATGATCCAATGTTGACCTAAATGACTAATGATGATAAATACAATCCACCTGTGTGTAATCAAGTCTCCGTATAAATGCACCTGCACTGTGATAGTCTCAGAGGTCCGTTAAAAGCGCAGAGAGCATCATGAAGAACAAGGAACACACCAGGCAGGTCCGAGATACTGTTGTGAAGAAGTTTAAAGCCGGATTTGGATACAAAAAGATTTCCCAAGCTTTAAACATCCCAAGGAGCACTGTGCAAGCGATAATATTGAAATGGAAGGAGTATCAGACCACTGCAAATCTACCAAGACCTGGCCGTCCCTCTAAACTTTCAGCTCATACAAGGAGAAGACTGATCAGAGATGCAGCCAAGAGACCCATGATCACTCTGGATGAACTGCAGAGATCTACAGCTGAGGTGGGAGACTCTGTCCATAGGACAACAATCAGTCGTATATTGCACAAATCTGGCCTTTATGGAAGAGTGGCAAGAAGAAAGCCATTTCTTAAAGATATCCATAAAAAGTGTTGTTTAAAGTTTGCCACAAGCCACCTGGGAGACACACCAAACATGTGGAAGAAGGTGCTCTGGTCAGATGAAACCAAAATTGAACTTTTTGGCAACAATGCAAAACGTTATGTTTGGCGTAAAAGCAACACAGCTGAACACACCATCCCCACTGTCAAACATGGTGCTGGCAGCATCATGGTTTGGGCCTGCTTTTCTTCAGCAGGGACAGGGAAGATGGTTAAAATTGATGGGAAGATGGATGGAGCCAAATACAGGACCATTCTGGAAGAAAACCTGATGGAGTCTGCAAAAGACCTGAGACTGGGACGGAGATTTGTCTTCCAACAAGACAATGATCCAAAACATAAAGCAAAATCTACAATGGAATGGTTCAAAAATAAACATATCCAGGTGTTAGAATGGCCAAGTCAAAGTCCAGACCTGAATCCAATCGAGAATCTGTGGAAAGAACTGAAAACTGCTGTTCACAAATGCTCTCCATCCAACCTCACTGAGCTCGAGCTGTTTTGCAAGGAGGAATGGGAAAAAAATTCAGTCTCTCGATGTGCAAAACTGATAGAGACATACCCCAAGCGACTTACAGCTGTAATCGCAGCAAAAGGTGGCGCTACAAAGTATTAACTTAAGGGGGCTGAATAATTTTGCACGCCCAATTTTTCAGTTTTTGATTTGTTAAAAAAGTTTGAAATATCCAATAAATGTCGTTCCACTTCATGATTGTGTCCCACTTGTTGTTGATTCTTCACAAAAAAATACAGTTTTATATCTTTATGTTTGAAGCCTGAAATGTGGCAAAAGGTCGCAAAGTTCAAGGGGGCCGAATACTTTCGCAAGGCACTGTATATATATATACATTTGGAACTCAGTTGGGGTTTCAATTTGAGAGTTAGAATAGTAGAATACACAAGGTGCAATTTCAAAACTTGGTTGTGCAACATCAGTTTTACTCTTGTTGTGTCACTCACTGACAGTCATTCAATTAGCCCATGTCAATTAACATGTTTTAGATGGGTAAATTAGTCTAGAGTCTAGCCAGCTATCTAAACATGTAATAATCATAGAGGAATTACCGACAGGGCCTGCAGGAACCCCATTCATTTTGTTAGTCTCACTCAGATAAGTTTTCAATATTGCAATATGTGTAGAATTGTAGGAAATTAGCTGTAAAACTGGAACAACTAAAAAGTTTTTAATTCTGGTGCTGAGTTAATGTGTAGTGGCTAGCTATATGGCTAACAGGCTGTGTGTTTATAGATCGACTGATGTGAATGACGCTACAGCAACCAATGTGATAATGGCTGGGGTTTTGCTTGTTTTGGCTGTTCTTTGAATTAGTATTTTAAGAATGTTTTAATTGTATAGAAATGCATTAAACGAGCTTCAACTTTCTTCCCGGACCTGACTAAATCTCAGACCCTGGCTATGGCCCTGATATGCATTCATTGGTGGATATAGGTGTTCGCATCAGTGAATGCATTAAGCATGAATGCATTTCATGTGAACGTGTGTCATACACAAAAGGCGTTTCTTACCCACAAAACACTGCCTCTCCGAGTCCCACAGTGGAGCAGCTCGCACCCCATTGGCCACTAAGGCATAGAAAGCCTTTTTCACCTGTGAGAAAAGACCACAATCATGCACAAAAACACATGGATGGCAAGGTTCTGAAGGTGGTGTTGTACATATTGTACAAATGTGGAAGTGTTCAATTGAAATCCAAATCAAACACTAAAGCATTCTGGTTTTAAGGGGTTTCATACTCAGATAAGGGAACTACAACCTTGAGTTTAATAGATTCAGTGGCTGATTACTGTTTAACCATTTTATGAGGCAAATCATTAGCACTAGCAATAGCACTGCTCTCCTCATGGAACATTAACCAAACCCCTCTCAGTGCCTTTCAAACCAAGGAGACACTTCAATGGCCATAAGAATGTCCCTCAGTGGACAAACCTAGTAAGATAAACAAAAGCTATACAGATGCTCAATGTTAGGTTATAGTCAGGCCTACTCAAACGTATTCATACATAGTCTGAATTCTCAACCCTGTGTGTCTGTCTGGGCCTGGCCATAAAGTGTCTCAGATTGCTGATCTAAGATCAGGTGCCCCGTGTGTCCATGCAGTCTTATCCATTATGATCTAAAACGCAAAAAAAAAAAAAAAAAATCCTCAATCAGCACTTCTACTTTGAAGCGCTTTTTGAATATGGTCCCTTATCCATGATGGCTCCAAGGTGATGTCAACGTGTAGTCATGTGGAGGAGCTGGGCTTACTTACTTGCAGTCCAGTGTCAAACACAACCAGCTTGGAGCTGGTGGGGACGATGTCATAGCAGCTATGGGACTTCATAAAGCGCATGTAAATGTCACTGTCTGGTTCAGCAGCTGTAAAGACAGACACAAATATTCACACCAAATGTGTATATCGGATCATCTGAATATTCATACTGAACCAATGATGCCACCTCTTGGGCTGGGGGATCCCTTATTCCAACAGAGCATGCAGACAGGACTGCAGAAGGCTTTGCGCTATCACCAGGCAATAGTTGGGTTACGATCAAAACACATCCTGCATAATAAGGCTTCAATGTGAAGGATTGTGATTTTGCAATCAGGATGACACTTGTTGTATTGGTAAAAATGAGCAAAACCGGAGTAATTTAACCTATGAAGCGTCATATTCTGTGAATAGCAACCGGTGTCACCAATGTAATGGAATTAATATTCACATTACAATTCACACCAGCACTTTACAAATCAGCATGCTGCATTCCATATTGAGCCCTGGTCTTCAACTATAAGCGGATACAATTGCAAAAACGACAAATAAATGGCTACGTAACACCATCAAGTAAAATGAAAATGTAGACTAGTCGACTACGTAAATGCACTTACCAACACCATCATCGTCTAGTTCAAGTTTCTCCAGCATGCCTTCGAATAAACCGTAGAAATTCTGTAAGAATAAGAGACAGTCAAGAACGCGCTCCAAACCTACCACAATATGACATCAGACGCACGCTTTCAGGCGCACAACCACTCGCCGTTTGGCAAAGTTAAGATTAAAATAACAATATACATTCAATAACTGATCCCACTTTACACCATGACAAAATCATCTATCTTTTTGAGAGACTTCCAGTAGGCTAAATGTCCTTGCGCAAAGGCAACATTAAGAAAAGCAAGCCCCGTCTGTCTGACAATGACAAAACGTACGTACTGCGTGCAACTCATTCAATTGCCCTTGTCCAAGTTTCTACTGTAGACTGTGGGCAATTCATATCTGGAGCACTGTGCCTGCCAGTAACTGTAATGGCACATTATTAGTAGACTACACACCCCTTAACTCTGTATTAGTGGAACATTCCTAAATGTATTTGGCTGCAATCAAGCAGCCAATGCCTACAGTAGGATCATACTACTGAATAAAACAAAGGAGAGTACCGGAAGTCTTCCGGATAAAAAACGAAGCAAAAATATTTTTATTTAAAAAAACAGACTGACATAGGCTACGTGTGACAGTGTATCTGCTCGGAAGCATATGTTTTTTTTGCGCATTCTGTGGATTGTGAACGACAAGGGAATTCGTTCAATTTGCATTTATTATTATGATCCCGCACTAGAATCCTACATGCGAAACAACCACGGCTTTTCACCATATTAGGAAATCCCTTATGTTGCCAAGCAGCCAGAAGCCAAGGATTCCCCGTCCTTCTCTATGCCCTTAACTTTTTTTGCAAGACATTAAAATGAAACAATTTGCACAATAGAGAATTATTTACGTATATGGGTAGTGCATAAAAATAAATCCGTATGGCAAGGGATGAAGAAGGCTGGCTACTGCACAATGACTAAGACACTGTGCAGAGATAGAGGCTGTGCTGCAGCAAAATAATCCTACAACAAAATACGTCTGTGTACAGTGCTAACATGCAAATATCAATGAGGCAAGTTGCCTTCCTCCCTATCCAACAAAACACTTCATCATGGCACATACCATGAGCCAAGCCATACGCCATACTGTGCTCTTTGTAGCATATGAGGATTCAAAATCCTTAAAAAAAAACGTTTTTCTTCATCTCCCCTAGACCCTTGATTAGACCCTAATCCAGTGCAGTAGAAGAAACAGCCCTGAAAGATCACCCCTGGCATGTCCAACCAATCCCCCAGAGTCACCCTATACCTCATCGTGACACAGCAATTTTCAGCCTAACCCAGCATCAGCACGGGCATGAATCCCATCCCAATCTGCTGCTGCACTGCCACAGGGAACAGGGAAGGGAACGCGCTGTAGGTAAACACGGGGATGTAAATTAGAGATGGAGGGCTGTTTCATTAACACGCTTCCAGACTGGAAGTGGCAGAGAAGTCATTCCTTTGATTATGGTAAGAGGAGAGCCTGGTGTGTGTTGAGAGAGAGGTGAGGAGAGAGATATACTTATGGCTCATGGTCTTATAGTCAAACAACAAAACCAAAGATGGTGATGAAGTATTGACTTACACTATCAGGGTAGTGTGTGCTATAGCTCAATCAGACAGACAGACAGTTACTTGAAGTATTAGTTTAAAAAAAATATATCACATCCTCAATCAATCAAATACAGTGCCTTCTGAAAGTATTCATACCCCACAACATTTTGTTGAGTTACAGCCTGAATTCAAAATGTATTAAACAAAACATTCACACATCTACACACAATACCCCATAATGACAAAGTGAAAATTTGTTTGTTTTAGAAATTTTAGCTAATGTATTGAAAATGAAATACAGAAATATCTCATTTGCATAAGTATTCACATCACTGAGTCAATACACATTAGAATGGAAAGCCGACTGAACCTGTTTTTTCTCTAGGATTTTGCCTGCGTTTAGGTCTATTCAGTTTCTTTTTATCTTAAAAAAAACTCCCTAGTCCTTGCCAATGACAAGCATACCCATATCCTGATGCAGCCACCACCATGGTTGGAAATATGAAGTGTGGTACTCAGTGATGTGATTTGCCCCAAACATAATGTTTTTTATTCAGGACATTAAGTTTATTTCTTTGACACATTTTTTTTGCAGTTTTACTTCAATGCCTTATTGCAAACAGGATGCATGGTTTGGAATATTTGAATTCTGTACAGGCTTCCTTATTTTCACTTTGTCATTTGGGTTAGGATTGTGGAGTAAGTACAATGTTGTTGATCCATCCTCAGTTATTCTCCTATCACAGCCAAACTAATTGTTTTAAAGTCAACATTGGCCTCATGGTGAAATCCCTGAGCGGTTTCCTTCCTCTCTGGCAACGGAGTTAGGAAGGACACCTGTATCTTTGCAATGACAGGGATTATTGATACACCATCCAACATCAGCTACCACAGCAAGTGAAATCACTGCAACACTTAACAAAGAGCTACAGTCAGATGTAGAATGGATGGCAAGGAATAAGTTAGTTC
This sequence comes from Oncorhynchus mykiss, assembly GCF_057628025.1. Lineage (NCBI taxonomy): Eukaryota > Metazoa > Chordata > Actinopteri > Salmoniformes > Salmonidae > Oncorhynchus > Oncorhynchus mykiss. The sequence goes on from NC_143049.1 coordinate 18,355,481, forward strand.
TAAATATTTGGGACAAGTCATTCACTAAACCCTAAACCTCGACTAAATCTTGTAATGAATAATGTGGAAATTGAGCAAGTTGAGGAGACTAAACTGCCAGGATTGAAAACTGTCATGGTCAAAGCAGACAAGTTGCTAAAATGGGGAGAGGTCTGTACACAGAGAGCTAACATTAATAATAGGCATGTCAATCTCTCCAGGCTCAAAGTAGAGGAGAGCTTGACTTCATCACTACTTGTACTTGTGAGAAGTATTAACATGTTGAATCTTCAAAGTCCCCAAGTCCAGAACAGACTATGGGAGGCGCACAGTACTACATAGTGCCATGACTACATGGAACTCAATTCCACATAAAGTAACTCATGCAGGCAGTAAAAAAACAGATAAAAATACACCTTTTGTCGGGTGTACACTACATGATTTTGGCCGGCATTTTAGCTGTCCCAGACAAGTTTGTGAGATCGGAGACAAAATCCCCTTGTCATTGCCAACTTGGGGCGCGCGGCCGTCACTCGTTTAATGTGAGCGGGCCAAAGGCACATTTCGTCTTTGAGCAGTCCCAGACGTCCTAATATTTTCAAACAGGTTTGATTTTAATTGGCACAAAATCTGCAACGCTCTTGTAGTATGAGATATGCAACGACATGTTTTGAGAACGGTAATCAGCAATAGCCAATGACAGCTCGCCAGAGAAGAAGCCAGTGAGATGACGTTGTTTCGCTTCACCCAGAATGTGGAGACTCTCGAGCAGGCGTGATGACTACTACCAGTATGTGTTTGTACTTGCCTTCAAACAAAGCCAAAATGACAAATCGTTACAGCTCTGAAGTTCACAAGCAATGCTATTCAATTCAAAATGTTGGCTAGATATTTCAAAGCTGTATGGCAAGCGTGAATGTCTGACTGAATGTTTATGAGGCTGCTTTGAGCAACAGCTTGTAGCTACGTAAATCGAATCACATCATAGATTTTGCCAGACAGCATGGCATCGAGAATCCAAGTGAAGAATCTTGTAGTGTGTGATCACCGTCTGTGCCAGATCGTTTAGTGTGCGCACCACTACGTAGGCAACACACAAAAAACTACAGGAATCGCGCTCTCTGCAGCTGATGTGAGTAAGACCTTTAGACGGGTCAACATTCACAAGGCCACAGGGCAGACCGATTACCAGGATGTGTACAGCGAGCATGCGCTGACCAACTAGCAAGTGTCTTCACTGACATTTTCAACCTGTCCCTGTCCGAGTCGATAATACCAATATGTTTTAAGCAGATCACCATAGTGCCTCTGCCCAAGAACACTAAGGTAACCTGCCTAAATGACTACCGACCAGTAGCTCTCACGTCTGTAGCCATGAAGTGCTATGAATGGCTGGTCATGGCTCACATCAACACCATCATCCCAGAAACCCAAGACCCACTCCAATTTGCATAACGCCCCCACAGATGATGCAGTCTCTATTGCACTCCACACTGCCCTTTCCCACCTGGACAAAATAACACCTATGTGAGAATGCCATTGACTACAGCTCAGCGTTCAACACCATAGTGCCCTCAAAGCTCATCAATAAGCTAAGGACCCTGGGACTAAACACCTCCTTCTGCAACTGGATCCTGGACTTCCTGACGGGCCGCACCCAGGTGGTAAGGGTAGGTAACAACACATCCGCCACGCTGATCCTAAACACAGGGGCCCCTCAAGGGTGCGTGCTCAGTTCCCTCCTGTACTCCCATGACTGAATGGCCAAGCACGACTCCAACACCATCATTAAATTTGCTGATGACACAACAGTGGTAGGCCTGACAACAACGAGACAGCCTACAGGGAGGAGGTCAGAGACCTGGCCATGTAGTGCCAGGACAACAACCTCTCCCTCAACGTGATCAAGAGAATGATTGTGGACTACAGGAAAATGAGGACCGAGCATGCCCCCATTCTCAGACAGGGCTGCAGTGGAGCAGGTTGAGAGCTTCAAGTTCCTTGGTGTCCACATCACCAACAACTAACATGGTTCAAGCACACCATGACAGTCGTGAAGAGGGCACGACAAAGCCTATTGCCCCTCAGGAAACTAAAAAGATTTGGCATGGGTCCTGAGATCCTCAAAAGGTTCTACAGCGACACGATCGAGAGCATCCTGAGTCGTGCTTGGTTGCATCACTGCCTGGTATGGCAACTGCTCAGCCTCTGACCGTAAGGCACTAGAGGGTAGTTGCATACGGCCCAGTACATCACTGGGGATAAGCTTCCTGCCATCCAGGACCTCTATACCAGGCGGTGTCAGAGGAAGGCCCTAAAAACTGTCAAAGACTCCAGCCACCCCAGTCAAACTGTTCTCTCTGCTACCGCACTGCAAGTGGTACCGGAGCGCCAAGTCTAGGTCCAAGAGGCTTCTAAACAGCTTCTACCCCTAAGACTCCTGAACATCTAATCAAATGGCTAACCAGACTACTCGCATTGCTCCACACCACTGCCACTCTCTGTTGTCATCTATGCATAGTCACTTTAATGAACTCTACCTACATGTACATACTACCTCAACTAAGCGGTGCCCCGGCACACTGACTCTGTACTGGCACACCCCTGTGTATATTGTTATTTTTTACTGCTGCTCTTTAATTACTTGTTGCTTTTATCTCTAATTATGATGCATATTTTTTTGAAACTTCTCTGTTGGTTAGGGGCTCGTAAGTAAGCATTTCACTGTACACCTGTTGTATTCGGCGCGCATGATTAATTTGATTTGATTTGAGGAAAGACGGTCGTTTAAAGTAAGAGGCTCAGCAATGTTAGAATTGTGAAAGTCGTGTAGTGTCCACCCGGCTTAGTGGAACAGCGGGGACTACGAAGAGACACACACAGGCATAGACACACGCATAGACACACATGATAACATACGCACGATACACACATGTACACATGGATTTTGTGATGTAGAGTAGTGGCCTGAGGGTCCACAATGTGTTGTGAAATCTGTTGTATTATAATGTTTTTAAAATTGTATAACTGCCTTCATTTTGCTGAACCCTAGGAAGAGTAGATGCTGCCTTGGCAACAGCTAATGGGGATCCATAATAAATACAAATGCAGTCACTGTCTACCTCTACTGTACCTACACAGTGGAAATCCTCCTGCATTGTGCCTGTTCCCAAAAACTCCAAGAGACAGAGCTAAACAACGTCAGGCCTGTTGCACTCACTTCTCAGTTGATGAAGGCGTTTGAGAGAGTGGTCCTTGCACAACTTAAGCAGCAGGTGCAGGGGTTTCTTGACTCCCTGCAGTTTGCCAACCAGGCCAAGATAGGTGTGGAAGATGCACTTGGAGAGAGCAGTTCGCATTATGCTATTAGAGTTTTCCAGTGCCTTCCAACAATATCCAAGCCAATCTTCTAGCCTGCAAACCACAGGTCATGCAGTTACATCCTTCCACCATCACCTGGTTCATGGACTACCTCACTGACAGGCCGCAACAGGTCAGACAACAGAACCACTCGGTCTCAGAAACCATCATCACTAACACAGGTGCCACAAAAGTGAAGGTTCTGTCTCCATTCCTCTTCACCCTCTACACAGCAGACAGCCGGCCCGCCCAAGCCTCCTGTCACCATTCCTCTTCACCCTCTACACAGCAGACAGCCGGCACGCCCAAGCCTCCTGTCACCATTCCTCTTCACCCTCTACACAGCAGACAGCCGGCACGCCCAAGCCTCCTGTCACCATTCCTCTTCACCCTCTACACAGCAGACAGCCGGCCCGCCCAAGCCTCCTGTCACCATTCCTCTTCACCCTCTACACAGCAGACAGCCGGCACGCCCAAGCCTCCTGTCACCATTCCTCTTCACCCTCTACACAGCAGACAGCCGGCACGCCCAAGCCTCCTGTCACCTACAAACGTTTTCAGATGATTCAGGCATTGTAGGCTACATCACGAAGGATGATGACTCCCTACACAGGGAGGAAATATCCTCATTTGTGGCACGGCGCATCTAAAACTACCTGGAGCTTTTAATGCGTCTAAAACCAAAGAGCTGATAGACTTCAGGAGGAAGAAGGAGCGCATCTCCTGTGATCATCACTGTGGAAAGGGTGGACTCGTACAAATACCTGGGGGTGGTGATTGACGGTAAGCAGCAGTGGAAAGAGAACACCTCCATGGTTTTTCAAAAAAGCTCAGTAAAGGCTATTCTTTTTGAGGAAGCTCAGATCCTTTGATGTCTGCTCAAAAATGCTCCAAATGTTTTTTTAATAGCGTTGTGTCTAGTGTCCTGTTTTACAGCGTAATCTGCTCGGGGGGCTAACATCATTAGAGACAGGCTAAACAAAATCACAAAGAAGACTGGATCTACCATTAGCACCCACCAGGACAATCTAGAGCCCATCCTGGATAAGAGGATCCTCAAAAAGCTCAGCAGTATAGAGGCCAACACTAGCTACCTCCACAGTATCTGCCTGGAGCATTGCAGTTTGATGGCAGACATAAATCCTTTTTACCATATGCTATAAGGCTTTTTAACACGAACACTTCATTTTTATATTCATTGATGATGTGCTGCTCTTAGTGTCTGTGTGTTCTTGTTGTGTTTTTATGGTGTATTTATTGGTAATATATCTATTGGCTGGTGCAACAAAAATGTTCCTCTGGGGGATTAATAAAGTACTATCTTACCTCTTATCTTAAAGACATCAGTCTTGTTAAACTATGTAGAATTTATTTTTAAACAACAACATTTTCCTAGGTCCCTCAAATAAAAGAAAAATCAGGCTGGTGTTGTATTTAATAACAATAATTGAAAGGGGGGGGGGGGGGCATTAAACAATGTGAAAAAGGGTGCCCTGGGGGAAAAAGGTTGGCAACCCCTGGTCTAGGAGACTCACAGAAAATCACCTCAGCTTCTCCCTTACACCACTTTTCCTCGGCAACCCTGCAATATTGCTTCACTGCACAATCAATTATCACTGCCACTAACACACAGCCTAAACCAGCAGTTGGTGTAGTAGGTAGTAAGAGGTATCACTCACTGGCTGTGATGTAGCTTGGGGCAGTGGAAAGGCGTAGGGTATCGGAGAGGAAGAGGGCTTGGCAGAGGTGGGCAGGCTGAGGCGCTGTCCGGTGTCTGGTGGGGGTGATGAGAGGGAGCGGCCCAGACGTTCAGGGACACTCTGGTGAACCTCCTGGGGGAACAGCATGGACTGGCTAGGGGCCTGGGTGGGGGTGCTGGGTGGGGTGGGGGAAGACGAGAGGCCGGAGACTGTGGAGGAAAAACAAAGACCAGAGAAAGGATTAGCAGTTAGCACTGGTCTACACAGGCCTGTCATTTATACATGGAGTTTCCCTAGACATCTCCTGTAGTGCTGTTGCAATGTTCACAGTCAATCTCAACTCAATTATGTCCTTTCTGATTGGGATATACTGTACCCTTTCAACATAGTTTGTGCTTGTCACATGATACTGTAATAGTGGAGTGGCTCCCCAAGATATTTTGCTTTTCAGAACAATATTGATTGGACTATCATTAAGTATCCTCATTTATCATCAGCAAAGCTGATGGGTCAATAATGCTTGATTCCTCCAGATGAATCATCTGAATTGAGCTTGCTGATGGGATTTTCCATTCACATCATGTGTGGTTAAGTGCTGCCAGGGCCTGGAAACCTGCCAAGAAAATAATGAAAATATCCAGCCCACCCTGTCCCTAAAGAACAGCAATCAATTGATTTCAGTGGATCACTGCAGTGCAAGCAAAGCTTGTGAGTCCTATGACAACTACAGTAGACCTATTTGAATGTACTGTATGTAGGTTGTCAGGATCGGGTTGGACCAACACACAGTATCAGAGAACATCTTCGAATACCTAAAAAATGTATCCAAAGCTGGTTCAAATTTCAATCAAATAAATGTGAAGAACATCTATATTCTGGCAATTAACAATAGAGTGGAATATAGTTATCGATCCATCCTTCCTCTATTCCTAGCTTCATGTACTACTACCACTACCACTGTGCCATTACCCAGCCTTGATGATGTGTATCATATCATAAATCAGTGAAGAGATACAGGTAAATGCCAAAATAAAGCATCTTAGTAGGGCTTTGGGCCACCACGAGCCGCCAGAACAGCTTCAATGCGCATTATAGATTCTACAAGTGTCTGGAACTCTATTGGAGGGATATGACCCCATTCTTCCACTAGAAATTCTATCATTTGGTGTTTTCTTGATGGAAAAACGCTGTCTTAGGCACCATTCCAGAATCTCCCATAAGTTTTCATTTGGGTTGAGATCTGGTGACTGAGACACACACACATGCAATCACACACACACACACCCTTTAAACCCCCTATTCTCCTTTGAGACCCCTCTTTCAAAGTCACTGAGACTTCTTCTTCTATGGTAGCCAAAATAATGGGCAACTGGGCATGTTTATACATGACCCTAAGCAGGATGGGCTGTGAATCGGTTAATTAACTCAGGAACCACACCTGTGTGGAACCACCTGCTCTCAATATACTTTGTATCCCTCATTTACTCAAGAGTTCCCTTATTTTGGCAGTTATCGGTATCTAGTGTACAGTATACCATAAAGAACTAACAGTGATTCAGCCTGGCCATAGTATTATTGGACAGCTGCCTGAGAGGCTAGCAGGCTCCTGTTCTGGCAGTGTCTGTCAGGTCGAGGCTGCCGCTTGATCACATGACAGCCCTCACATGGCCCTCAGCAGTCACAACCCAGCACGGGGAACGGGTTGACATATGACACCCACCCACACACATGGCCTGAGCCCCACCCTGCTGACATATTTCTGAGGCCACACTTCCAGTGACGTGGGTGATGCGTACCGAGTGGTTCACATTTCCTCCACTAGACCATGGGACTGCCATGGGACTCATCTCCAGTAACTTATCAACAACTTCACTTTGACATTCAAGTCACCACTCACTGATCTATCACATCACCTATAGAACTATAAGTCATAACTGCCTTATGAAGGCACACTGTCGTAACAGCGGAGGTGATTAGGGATTACTTGAACCGAAATGTAAATTGTTCAAGCAAACTAAATGATGTTTGATCTGAAAAACGACCACTTCCCAGGTTGCATTACACAGCAGAAACATAAATAAAGATTTTTTTTGCTAGAAGACTGATTAGTCTATCAAATAACCTTGCTTGCATTATTTCTGATCACCCTTTTTTTTACCAACCCAAATGGTTGGAGGATCTGGTGGAAAACATTGCAATTCAATATTCAGTTGAAGTCGGAAGTTTACATACACCTTAGCCAACTACATTTATACTCGGTTTTTCCACAATTCCTGACATTTAATCGTAGTTAAAATTCCCTGTCTTAGGTCTATTAGGATCAACATTTTATTTTAAGAATGTGAAATGTCAGAATAATAGTAGAGAGAATGATTTATTTCAGCTTTGATTTCTTTCATCACATTCCCAGTGGGTCAGAAGCTCAATTAGTATTTGGTAGCTTTGCCTTTAAATTGTTTAACTTGGGTCAAACGTTTCGGGTAGCCTTCCACAAGCTTCCCACAATAAGATGGGTGAATTTTGGCCCATTTATCCTGACAGAGTTGGTGTAACTGAGTCAGGTTTGTAGGCCTCCTTGCTCGCACACGCTTTTTCAGTTTTGCCCACAGATTTTCTATAGGATTGAGGTTAGGGCTTTGTGATGGCCACTCCAATACCTTGACTTTGTTGTCCTTAAGCCATAACTTTGGAAGTATGCTTGGGGTCATTGTCCATTTGGAAGACCCATTTGCGACCAAGCTTGAACTTCCTGACTGATGTCTTGAGATGTTGCTTCAATATATCCACAATTATCCTCCCTCATGATGCCATCTATTTTGTGAAGTGCACCAGTCCCAACTGCAGCAAAGCACCCCCACAACATGATGCTGCCACCCCCGTGCTTCACGGTTGGGATGGTGTTCTTCAGCTGGCAAGCCTCCCCTTTTTTCCTTTGATTGTCATTATGGCTAAACAGTTATATTTTTGTTTCATCAGACCAGAGGACCTTTCTCCAAAAAGTACGATCTTTGTCTCCATGTGCAATTGCAAATCGTAGTCTGGCTTTTTTATGGCGGTTTTGGAGCAGTCACTTCTTCCTTGCTTAGTGGCCATTCAGGTTATGTCGATATAGGACTTGTTTTACTGTGAATATAGATACATTCGTACCTGTTTCCTCCAGCATCTTCACAAGGTTCTTCGCTGTTGTTAACTGATTTTGATTTGCACTTTTCGCACCAAAGTACATTCATCTCTAGGAGACAGAACGCATCTCCTTCCTGAGTGGTATGACGGCTGCGTGGTCCCATGGTGTTTATACCTGCGTACTATTGTTTGTACAGATGAACATGGTACCTTCAGGCATTTGACAATTTCTCCCAAGGATGAACCAGACTTATGGAGGTCTACCATTTTTTTCCTGAGGTCTTGGCCGATTTCTTTTGATTTTCCCATGATGTCAAGCAAAGAGGCACTGAGTTTGAAGGTAGGCCTTGAAATACATCCATAGGTACAACTCCAATTGACTCAAATTATCTCAATTAGCCTATCAGAAGCTTCTAAAGCTATGACATAATTTTCTGGAATTTTCCAAACTGTTTAAAGGCACAGTCAACTTAGTGTATGTAAACTTCTGACCCACTGGAATTGTGATACAGTGAATTATAAGTGAAATAATCTGTCTGTAAACAATTGTTGGAAAAATGACTTGTGTCATGCACAAAGTAGATGTCCTAACCGACTTGCCAACACTATAGTTTGGTAACAAGAAATTTGTGGAGTGGTTGAAAAACAAGCTTTAATGACTCCAACCTAAGTGTATGTAAACTTCTGACTTCAACTGTATATATGTGTGTACACACACACACACACACACAAAAGTGATATTCAAAGATTTTACTGAGTTACAGTTCATATGAGGAAATCAGTCAATTGAAAAATTTCACATGACTGGGAATACAGATATGCATCTGTTGATCACAGATACCTTAAATTTAAATAAAATAAATAAATAAATTAAAACATTTTAAAAAATGGGCCTCAGTCATGGATTCCCCCGGTACTGCTGTTCATTCCGTTCACCAGCTCCGGAGGTCTATGTCACCATCTTTCTAGATGTCACTGAACTGGATCATTACCACCAACCCCGGACTGTCTTGTCTGATTACACACACCTGGTTCCCATTCCCCCTGATTAGTACGTGTATGTACTCTGTTCCCCATTGTCCTGGTTGATTATTGTTCCATGTCCGTTGGTCTTGTGAGTACCTGTGCTCTGTTGTATCGGGTTGTGTGTTACTGTGCGCTTGTTATTACGGGTCTCATCCAGTGTATTTATTAGAGTTTTACACCTCGCCCTTTGTTTGGTTCACATCCCTGTGTTATATATATACAGTGCCTTGCGAAAGTATTCGGCCCCCTTGAACTTTGCGACCTTTTGCCACATTTCAGGCTTCAAACATAAAGATATATTATTTTATATCTTGAGATATATTGAAGAATCAACAACAAGTGGGACACAATCATGAAGTGGAATGACATTTATTGGATATTTCAAACTTTTTTAACAAATCAAAAACTGAAAAATTGGGCGTGCAAAATTATTCAAAAGGTCGCAAAGTTCAAGGGGGCCGAATACTTTCGCAAGGCACTGTATACACACACACACACATGTTTGTTTTGGGGTTTGTCCCATTCATGTTCATGACGTATGCCATTTTGGGTAGTGAAATTTAAAAAAACTTTCGTATTCCTGCGCCTGTCTCCAATCATTATACAACGACACTTACAATGGACCTCAGGATCTCTTCACGATATTGCCATCGATAAAATGCAATTGTGTTCACTGTCTGTAGATTATGCCTGCACATACCATAACCCCACTGCCAAATTCCCTCAAAAAAATGACATTGAAGGCAGCTTATGGTAGAGAAATTAACATTAAATTATCTGGCAACAACTCTGGAGGACATTCCTGCAGTCAGCATGCCAATTGCACGCTCCCTCAAAACTTGAGACATCTTTGGGATTGTGTTGTGTGACAAAACTGTACATTTCAGCGTTGCCTTTTATTGTCCCCAGCACAAGGTGAACCTGTGTAATGATTATGCTGTTTAATCAGCTTCTTGATATGCCACACCTGGCCGGTGGAAGGATTATCTTGGCAAAGGCAAAATGCTCACTAACAGGGATGTAAACAAATTTGTGCACAACATTTGATAGAAATAAGCTTTTTGTACATATGGAACATTTCTGGTATCTTTTATTTCAGCTCATGAAACATGTGACCAACACTTTAATATTTTTGTTCAGTGTACATACAGTCTCCTATTTTTACTGGACCTCAAGTACGTCGTCAATTCAACCAATCCCTCTAATCTTAATTCCCCCCACAGATATCCACAGACTAACACATTTTTTCCCAGTATATTACCATTTTACAATACATCCTTATATTTTACTGTCTTACGAAGGTCTTGAACCGCTCTACTCGTACCATTTCTACAGAGATTGCACTTAAATTAATACTTGACTTTTAAGAGTATAATCACATTTCCCATTGATTGATCATGGTTTTTCAGATTTCCTTATAGTACTGTTGTAGGTCCATCTGAACACAGACATGACTTAAAACCCCTTCTGGACCTGACTCCAAAGACGAAAAGAGATGAACTACTGATCCTGTTTCCTCGTGGCAGAGTCTGCACAGGGCTGACTGTTCAATGCCCAATTTATTGAGCAGTCTTTTTGTAGCGAAAATATCATAATTTATATTGAAAATAATGGATCGATGCGTCAAATGTTATTTTGTACATCAGTTCATAATCCCGACGTCATGGTATTGGGACTATAAAAATGTTCCCAACTATCTTGCATTTTATGCGGTATAGTTGTCAAACCTCTCGACCTTAAGTGAAACTGACATATTTTATGATTTATACTAGTCATTTTAAGCCATGCATGGTTTTGGATTGGTGTCATACAAACTAATTCACTACCTTCTCTTTTGAGTACTTGTTATAATCCTAATTTTATGGCTGTGTATAGAACCCCCTAGTAAACCATACAGCGCACACACTGACTTCTGCTTCTACTGCGTTCAAATAAAAGAGACGGAATACTAAATGGAAGTTACATTCAAAAGTAAACCGATATACCATCTAATGAAAGCTCAACTTCATTGAAGAGGATAAATCTGCACAGGCATTCGTCGTGTCACACAAAAACACATCTCCACTATCTCCTGACATTTAGCTGGCTAATACCAGCCCTCTCTTCAGTCGTTTTGGTGTCTTATTTTAGTTATGCTGTTGTGGCACATTCCGTAGGAGAAGATAACACAGAGGGACAGCAGGGAGGGAGGCCCTCCTCACCAAACACACAGGGAGGGGAGGGGGAATACACCACATGGGGTACCGAAGTCATCTATACCAGTGTTTCTTAACCTCTCCAGGGGTGGGCAACACCAGTCCTCCAGGGCCTGATTGGTATCACAGTTTTGCCCCAGCCCCAGCTAACACAACTGACTCCAATCACCTAATCATGATCTTCAGTTTAGAATGGCATTTGATTAATCAGCTGTGTTTACTAGGGATGGAGGAAAAGTGTGACACCAATCAGGCCCCTCGAGGACTGGAGTTGCCCACCCCTGCGTCTAGTCCATGGACCATTACTGGCCCATTGGATTTTGCAGACTGGCCCCTCAGTTGGTTAACTGAAACACCCAACAATCAACATCTAATTCAGCATGCCAGATTGTGTAACACTACATTTTGAAAACACTGAAAAGCTTTGTGTATAAAAGGGCAATGGTGAACTAAGACTGTGACGGCATCATATTGGCCAATGTTCTTTCCATTAAGTCTAAGGAGGAAGGCAGGTGTCACAATACTGCTTGGCCTCAACATTAAGCAATCAGTGTTTCTGATATGCAGTGGTGAGGGGCAGATTTCCCTTAGGAGTTTGAAAGGGGTGACTGGGCTGTCAGCCATGTTGGGATATGAGACTGTGGTTTTGAGTGCATCAGCACTATGATCTGACCTGGCTGTCTGATGTACAGTGCATTCGGAATGTATAAAGACCCCTTGACTTTTTCCACATGTTGTTACATTACACTTATTCTAAAATTGATTCAATGTTTTTTGTCCCTCATCAATCCACACACAATATCCCATAATGACAAAACAAAAACAGTTTTTTAGAAATGTTAGCAAATAAAAATAAAACTGAAATACGACATTTATATAAGTATTCAGACCCTTCACATAGTACTTTCTTGAATCACCTTTGGCAGCGATTACAGCCTCAAGTCTTCTTGGGTATGACGTTACAAGCTTGGCACACCTGTATTTGGAGAGATTCTCTCATTCTTCTCTGCAGATCCTCTCAAGCTCTGTCAGGTTGGATGGGGAGCGTTGCTGCACAGCTATTTTCAGGTCTCTCCAGAGATGTTCGCAGTTCTGGTTGGGTCACTCAAGGACATTCAGAGACTTGCCCCGAAGCCACTCCTGCATTGTCTTCGCTGTGTGCTTAGGGTCGTTGTCCTGTTGGAAGGTGAACCTTCACCTCAATCTGAGGTCCTGAGCTGGTTTTCATCAATGATCTCTCTGTACTTTGCTCCGTTCATCTTTGCCTCGATCTTGACGAGTCTCCTAGTCCCTGCCACTGAAAAACATCCCCACAGCACGTTGCCACTGCCACCATGCTTCACCATAGGGATGGTGCCAGGCTTCCTCCATACATTTATTTCACCTTTATTTAACCAGGTAGGCTAGTTGAGAACAAGTTCTCATTTGCAACTGCGACCTGGCCAAGATAAAGCATAGCAGTTCAACACATACAACAACACAGTTACACACATGGCATAAACAAAACATACAGTCAATAATACAGTAGAAAATAGAAAAAGTCTATATACAAATGAGGTAAGAAAATGGAGTGAAGGCAATAAATAGGCCATGGTGGCGAAGTAATTACAAAATAGCAATTAAACACTGGAATGGTAGATTTGCGGAAGATGAATGTGCAAGTAGAGATACTGGGGTGCAAAAGAGCAGGATAAATAAATAAATAAATAAATAAATACAGTATGGGGATGAGGTAGTTGGATGGGCTGTTTATAGATTGGCTGGGCTGTTTATAGATTGGCTATGTACAGGTGCAGTGGTCTGTGAGATGCTCTGACAGCTGGTGCTTAAAGCTAGTGAGGGAGATAGGAGTCTCCAGCTTCAGATTTTTGCATTAGTTCCAGTCATTGGCAGCAGAGAACTTCCATTAAAAAAAATCTGCCGTTTCCAGCTACAATAGTCATTTACAACATTAACAATGTCTACACTGTATTTCTGATCAATTTGATGTTATTTTAAAATGGACAAAAAAAATGCTTTTCTTCCAAAAAAAGGACATTTCTAAGTGACCCCAAACTTTTGAAAGGTAGTGTATGTAAATAAGATCTGTTTTTTTGCTTTTAATAAATTGGCAAAAACATCTAAAAACCTACTTCGCTTTGTCAATATGGGGTATTGTGTGTAGATTGTTGAGGATGTTTATTTAATTTTAGAATAAGGCTGTAACGTAACAAAATGTGGAAAAAGTCAAGTGGTCTGAATACATTCCGAAGGCACTGTATGTAAGGGGTTTGTGGGACTCACACAAACTCCTTAGGGAGACACAGCAACAACCATCCCTGATCACCCTTGTGTAATACGTGTGTGTGTGTGTGTGTTTGTGTGTGTGTATGATTGTGAGTGTGTGTGAGCGCGAGTGTGTGTGGGCAGTACATTTTGTAAATCCTTAATATTCCCCCTTTCCCTTACACGACACGACATGTGAGGTCTGATGTAAGGTTTGAGCTCACATCTATGTGTGTAAATTGTTTAAAACGAGCTTAGTAACTATACGAGATAGTTGCTGTCAAAAGGTGCTGTCAGGATCATTATTCAACTATAATGGGGTCATACATGCTGCTGAAATCTTGCATTTAAACCACATCAAAATGCATTACACCTGTTGGCTTTTAGTAAAGTGCTACTGATATATTACTTATGGCTGTAGTCTCATCACATTGTGCTCTCCATGTATAATAAACACAGCACCAAAATGTAGCCTGGTCCCATAGTGTACGTGCTGTAGTGCAGACAACTCTTCTAGCCTGGTCCCATACTGTACGTGCTGTAGTGCAGACAACTCTTCTAGCCTGGTCCCATACTGTACATGCTGTTGTGTAGACAACTCTTATATTGTTGACATGTCAATCTCCTCTATTATTGTCATGCTGTAACCATAGAAAACTTGGCAACAGCACATACAGTATAGGGCCAGACTAAAATAAACTGAGCACCACATATGGGTTTACACATACAGGTTCACATCATAATGACAGTAGGGCCTTGACCTCTTCCTCCACTGATCCCAGGTCAGACTAGGGCTAAAGGTCAACCAGAGGTTAGCCCACCCCTTAGGAGCTGTGGAGTTCATGCGGCCCAAGCATCCAGTGAGATGTTCCAAAGGCAACATTCATAAAACCCCATGTATCCAGTGTGATGACCCTGTCCCTGACACTCCTGGAGGAGAGACACCGTCATTTTCATAAAGCTTAACGTTCCAAATCAGAGCAGCGATGATTACATGGAGACTAACAGATGCGGGTCAAAAATAACAGCGTCGTATCACCCAGCTCAAGCAGCAGGACTATCAATTACCATTTCATGTAGCACCAGACTACTCTTAAATCACGATGAGTTAGATTGAATGAAAAAACATGGAAACATGTTAGTTTACCGTCTCATATCCTCACTGTACAACGTAAAAAAAAAAAAATCGCAAATGTTTCCGAGGGACACCGGCCATAAAGACCTTCGAGCTGTCAGCAGCCCCTATATGTAGCTGCAGTGCCAATTACAAAATGGATGCTCTGTTTTTACCGTCTGGATCAGCAGGGTGATGTCTACCTTACTGTACTTGTTACAAAATGTATATGCCGTTTATACTGTACTACTACTACTGTATTAATAGAGGGTCCATTTGACTGCTCCGATAAGAAACATTTATTCTGAGTGCGATTGTTGATCCAGGATGGAATCTAAAAGAGACCTTGAGGGAAGGATAATATATTCAACATATACTGTCTTGTGGCCTGTCATACACGGGGCGCACAAAACATAAGAGCACCTGCTTTTTCCATGACATAGACTGACCAGGTGAATCCAAGTGAAAGCCATGATCCCATCTGGATGTCACCTGTTAAATGCACTTCAATCAGTGTAGATGAAGGGGAGGAGACATGTTAAAGAGACATGCATCGAGATATGGATTATGCATGTGTGCCATTCAGAAGGTGAATGGACAAGACAAAAGATTTAAGAACCTTTGAATGGGGTATGGCAGTAGGTGCCAGGCGCACCGGTTTGAGTGTGTCAAGAACTGCAATCGCTGCTGGGTTTTTCACGCTCAGCCGCTTCCTGTGTGTATCAAGAATGGTCCACCACCCAAAGGACAACCAGCCAACGTGACACAACTGTGGGAAGCATTGGAGTCAACATGGGCCAGCATCCCTGTGGAACACTTTCGACCCCTTGTAGAGTCCATGCTTCAACAAATTGAAGCTGTTCTGAGGGGAATAGGGGGTGCAACTCAATACTAGGAAGGTGTTCCTAATGTTTTATACACTCAGTGTATACTACGCAGTTAGACACTTTTATAGACAATTTAAGTGGTGTGATCATGTGAACAGCATAAGACATTACCAGGCAGACATGGCGGCTCTGACTGGCGTCTTCCTTCCGCTAGCAGGTCCTGCTCCTTCCGCTTCTTACTCCTCCTCAGGCTGCCAAACCTCTTCATGGACACAAGTGGGTTCAAGCGATGGGTTCAGCACCCAATATGGACCATGACCATCCAGGATAGGGACCGGTCACAACTATTGGGCACCACCACCACTCCCCAGAAGAGTGACGAGAGAGCTACTCCTGCTACTCCGCCTGATGCATGTTTGTAAATACAATAAAGTTAAAGATCTGTGTCAAAGATGACAAGATCTGTGCCAGAATGAAACTGAAAATGTCCAGAAAATGTCTCTGAGTCCACAGAGCCCAGCAGAGGCTGCAGGCGAAGCAGGCTCCCCTCTCAGGGAATTGATGTCTGTGGCAGCTCACACGTTTGCTGGAGAACACGAAGGGAAAGAAAGCTGGAAATTCCACACGTTCTCTGTGAGACGAAGTCTAACACTCCAAAGTGATAATGCACAGCGTAGCACAGTGCACACAGGCAGAATATCTCTGCCTCCCCTTCAGCTCAATCAAAATCTCTCTGGTCTCCTTCGCTCCTCCTCTCGCTCTCCCTGCTCTATTTTGCTCTCCCTCTCTCTCTGCAGAGCCCTAGTAGTGGCATTGGTTGCTGTAAATTGTCAGGTGCAGCTCTGGGTGGTGTCTCTTTAATATAGCACGCGTGTCAGCAGACTGTAAAAGGAGGCCTGCCCGGGAGGGCCACACAAAGTGATTGGCTAAGCATCTGCTTCTCGCTCCCCAACACATTCAAATCACCATACCCACATCGGTCTCACTCTGTCTTCGTATACACACTCACACTATATCTCAATCCAACTAAAGACAGTGACATAAGAATTCAAATCCCCATCTACTTATAGTGGAACACCCAGAGAAAGACTTGAAAGATTGTCAGGGCAGTAACGGTAATTGAATAACTGTGGAACCGCCATGAAAATAATATAACCGTCAAATACATTTAAATAGTCCTACATTCAATATATATATATATATATATATATACACTTTACCTAATTGCGGGTGTGTTTACTAATGATTATAAGCAATTGTTTTGCTAACTTAAGTCTGTCTACATCGCTTCCTCTTTCCAACTGTCATTTGATGTTGAGCAGCTAATCCGCTAGATATGTGGGGGTGCGGAATTGCTAGCCTATAGGCTATTGCTCTTCAGTAAAACATCTTTGATGTGTGGACTTTCATTTATACAATGTACGTTTTCATTGCTTGCCAGTAAATAAAGAAATTGGTCTTCTTATAAAACAGGCTGGATGTGTCTGACTTCATTAATTATTCAACAGCAATCGGCAAGGTTGTTCTGGCTCTAAAATGCGTTAATGTTGTGTCAAATGGACAATGCGCCATTCCTATTCAACCTGGCATAAATAGATAAATATACCAGTTTAATTTGAGGACAAAAATGTTGACAGCTGCACCATAAAGGTTGCAAAATAAATGGGAAGAGATTTTCGATGTACCGATTCCATGGCACATGGTTGATGAACTGGTACAAAAAAACTACACTTGATTCAACACTTTAAATTATTATATAAAATTCTACAACAGACAAGTTCTCAACTGGCAGCTTCCTCAAATAGTACCCGCAAAACAGTCTCGAAATCTACAGTGAAGAGGCGACTCCGGGATGCTGGCTTTCTAGACAGAGTTGCAAAGAAAAAGCCATATCTCAGACAGGCCAATAAAAAGAAAAGATTAAGGTGGGCATAAGAACACAGACACTGGACAAAGGAACTCTGCCTAGAAGGCAAGCATCCTGGAGTCGCCTCTTCACTGACGTTGAGACTGGTGTTCTGCGGGTACTGCCAGTTGAGGCTGCCAGTTGAGGACTGGTGAGGTGCCTGTTTCTCAAACTAGACACACTAATGTACTTGTCCTGTTGCTCAGTTGTGCACCGGGCCTCCCACTCATCTTTCTATTCAGGTTAGAGACGCTTGCGCTGTTCTGTGAAGGCAGTAGTACACAGCGTTGTATGAGATCTTCAGTTTCTTGGCAATTTCTCGCATGGAATAGCCTTCATTTCTCAGAACAAGAATAGCCTGACGAGTTTCAGAAGAAAGTTCTTCGTTTCTGGACATTTTGAGCCTCTAATCGAACCCACAAATGCTGATGCTCCAGATACTCAAGTCTAAAGAAGGTCAGTTTATTGCTTCTTTAATCAGGACAACAGTTTTCAGCTGTGCTAACATAATTGCAAAATGGTTTTCTAATGACCAATTAGTCTTTTAAAATGATAAACTTGGATTAGCTATCACAGCGTGCCATTGGAACACAGGAGTGACGGATACTCCATAGGAAAAAAAATATATATATATATTTTTTAAATCAGCAATTTCCAACTACAATAGTCATTTACAACATTAAAAATGTCTACACTGTATTTTACCCCCAAGCCATAAGACTCCTGAACAGGTAATCAAATGGCTACCCGAACTATTTGCATTGTGTGCCTCCCCCAACAACCCACCTTTTGCGCTGCCGCTACTCTCTGTTTATCATATATGCATAGTCACTTTAACTATACATTCATGTACATACTACCTCAATCAGCCCGACTAACCGGTGTCTGTATGTAGCCTCGCTACTTTTATAGCCTCACTACTGTTTTTCACTGTGATTTTTACTGTTGTTTTATTTCTTTACTTATTATTGTTCACCTAATACCTTTTTTGCACTATTGGTTAGAGCCTGTAAGTAAGCATTTCACTGTAAGGACTACACCTGTTGTATTCGGCGCACGTGACAAATAAACTTTGATTTGATCAATTTGATGTTATATTAAAATGGACAAAAAAAACGTTTCTTTCAAAAACAAGGAAATGTCTAAGTGACCCCAAACTTTTGGACGGTAGTGTATATGTAGCAAAGAAGATGTAAAAAAAAAAAAAAACCACAGAGATATTTGTCCTCCGAAGGGCGGGGGGGGGTTAAATAAATAAAAAATCCTGTTCAACCTGGCACGGTATAATTAGTTACGGAATCTTTATAATTTATAGACTAATCAACGCTGATAAATAGGCTTTGGACATTTTGCGTGTAGGCCTATTTTATTTTGTTTTTGTTCTGTAAATTGGAGGGAAACACGCATCGGACTTGGTATGAATAGTTTAGTGTGTCAAAATCAGAATATGTATTTTTTCCGGAATGCCTCACCAATCTGACATTTCTTAATTAATATACTAGACTAATAATATGTAAAGGTAATAACTTGAATAATAATAATGAATTGCTACTGATAATAATGAAGTGTAATGGTAATGGTGAAGTTGCAGAGAAAAGCCACGTGTTTCTTTTGAGTCTGATACGCTCCAATCCTCCCCCCAACGGTTATGTCGGTGACCGTGTAGATTGGCCTGGCCAATTACTGTATCCCAGAGTTTCCCAAACTCGGGCCTCGGGACCCCAAGGGGTGCACGTTTAGTTTTTCCCCCGAACACTACACATCTGATTCAAATGATCAAAGCGTGATGATTAGTTGATTATTTTAATCAGCTGTATAGTGCTAGGGCAAAAAAAAAAAAACTTAGGGTCCCGGGGACAGAGTTTGGGAAACCCTGCCGTAACCTCAAATTCCATGACCGTCACGGCCCTACCTGTCGTGACTCATGGAGGTTGTGTAAGATCTGTCAACTCCCCAGACCACGTCACCTGTCTAACAGAGAGACAGCTAGGTCAGATCACTGTCCCAGTACTCTAGCTAACTCATTAAGACTGACCTTAAAAGAGTGCTGAGCCCAGTCACAAATCCCCTCAACCATCCTCAGCTGACTAAAGGGAGGCCCCATGGTCTCTCCCTGGGCTGACAGCTGTAGATTTATCTGATCACACGGGTTCCACTCAATACACTAACACCCCCCCACGACGCCCTGCGATGACCCAGTTAGTTATGACACTATTGACTGCCTTCTCCACGACCCCAGATCCATTCAAAATGGTTATGCAACTGATCAGCCCAAACAAGTCAATAAACAGCTCAGCAGAGCATGAATGAGGAGATGCAGTCAGGGTGTTACCTATGACACCTCCATTGTTTTTACACTTGGCTTGCATAAACTATGGAGAAAAATACTTCATGAGCATTTCTTCTTCTTTCTCTAGTCTTCTCTTCACTTTCAATGTAGTCTCTTCTTTCATTTTATACTATATTTGTCATGGGTCTCAGTGAATTGGGGGAAATTTATAAAAACGACCCACTTCCTTAATTTACTGACCATATTATACAGTACACAGGGGAAGGGGAGATAGTGACAGAACTTGGGAAGAGCTTGATACAAGTCTGTTTGGGCATTTCCAGATAAGGGCATGAAAGAGCTGCAGTTGTCTGCCACGGGGAGGGAGTGACAATGTCCAGACTATGGGAAACAACACATGTAAAAAAGCTATAAAACTGAGGGACATTCTGATTATATTTACAGGAGACAAATGCAGCCAGGATGGCATTGGAACAGACAGGCATCAACCTGATTCAATGACAACATAAATCATTTTTAAATGACCTTGAACGACAAATAGCTTATTATATTATAGCATAAAACCAAAAATCCAATCTTGACATCCAAAACACATTCATGGTTCCAGCTCCAAACAACTTCTCATAATGTGAGGGATGGAACAGAGCAAGGAAAGAACAGGGGATATAGCACACCCTGGTGGCCACTGGTTGCCATGAACCTTGAAGAGTTGTGTCTACAGTCAGAATATGAGTTTCAGTGTGGTTGATGACCCATATCAATCTTCAAGAAGAAACAGAGCTTTCCCCAAGCTAAGGCCCCAGATTAAGCATTACACTATAAAACTGCCAAACAAGCCACTTGAGGCTTTTTTTGCATAGTCACTTCACCTCTACCTACATGTACAAATTACCTTGACTAACCTGTACCCCTGCACATTGACTCGGTACCGGTACCCCCTGTATATAGCCTCTGTATTGTTATTTTATTGTTTTACTTTTAATTTAATTGTTTACTTTACTTTATTAGTGTATTCGTCGCATGTGACAAATACAATTCGATAGGAGCTGGGAAGAATGGGTGAATCCCAGCCAGGGAAAATGGCTCACCTTTTAACCAAAGTATTTCTATGCACAACAGACTAGTTTGCATTAGACCATCAACTATACCAGTACTGTCAATGAAGAGCTTAAAAGGGCAATTCCGCCACTTTTCAACCTCATATTCATTATCTACAGCATTGGTTCCCAAAACTTTTATAGTCCCGTACCTCTTCAAACATTCAACCTCCAGCTGCGTGCCCCCTCTAGCACCAGGGTGAGCCCACTCTCAAATGTTGTTTTTTGCCATCATCGTAAGCCTGCCACACACACACACACACACACACACTAGGACCAGGGCACAAATAATAACGATCAATAATTGTAATCTTTGTTTAGCCATCTTACATATAAAATGTTATTTGTTCATCGAAAATTGTGAATATCTCACCACAGGTTAATGAGAAGGGTGTGCTTGAAAGGATGCACATAACCCTGCAATGTTGGGTTGTATTGGAGAGTCTCAGTCTTAAATCATTTTCCACACACAGTCTGTGCCTGTATTTAGTTTTCATGCTAGTGAGGGGCGAGAATCCACTCTCACATAGATACGTGGTTGCAAAGGACATCAGTGTCTTAACAGCGCAATTTGCCAAGGCAGGATACTCAGAGCGCAGCCCAATCCAAAAATCTGTCAGTGGCTTCTGATTAAATCAAATTTTCACAGAACCGCTTGTTGCAATTTCGATGAGGCTCTCTTGTTCAGATATCGGTAAGTGGACTGGAGGCAGGGCATGAAAGGGATAACATATCCAGTTGTTTGTGTCATCCGTTTCAGGAAAGTAACTGCGTACCCAAATCACTCAGGTGCTTCACTATATCACATTTGACACTGTCCGTAGCTTGAGTTAATTTTCATACAAAAAAAATCATACAATGATAGAAAGAACTGTGTAGTGTCCTTGTTAATGCAGACAGAAAAGAGCTCCAACTTCTTAATCATAGTGTAACGTCTGCTTCCAACTCACACCCTCAAACACGTAGATCCCCTGAACGCAGCTCACCTCCCAACCCTCTTTCCAGCTCTAACTCTCAAACACCTAGATCCCCTGAAC
The DNA here is from genome assembly GCF_057628025.1 of Oncorhynchus mykiss. Classification (NCBI taxonomy): domain Eukaryota; kingdom Metazoa; phylum Chordata; class Actinopteri; order Salmoniformes; family Salmonidae; genus Oncorhynchus; species Oncorhynchus mykiss. The sequence goes on from NC_143049.1 coordinate 18,377,400, forward strand.
GCAGCTCACTCTTCCAGTTCCCAATCACCTGTTCACACACCTATGTGTCATTATCACACACTATTTAGTTCAGTTCTTTGCACCCCATCACTGTGAGGTATTGTGACACGTCTTTCGGAGCTCTGTTTTTTCCCGTGAATGATAGTTTTTGCCTGCCTCACTAACGATGCCCTTTGCCTATTTCCTGCCTGTACTCTAGCCTATGGGATTTCCTGTTATCTACATATTGCCTGATCTCCCGGACTACGTTACTAGCCTTTTCCCTGCCTGTACTGTTGCCCTTTTGGACCCTCTGTGTATGACCTTCTGCCTGCCCCTGGACCCAGCTACCTGCCTCCCCCTGTGGTCCTTTGCAATAAACACCTGCTGCGCCCTGCGCTTGAAACCAGCTCCCCTCGTGTTCATGACACAGCCTCAATTTTGTCCCGCACATTGAATATAGTTGCGGAGAGTCCCTGTAATCCTAGATTCAGATCATTCGGGCGAGAAAAAACATCACCCAGATAGGCCAGTCGAGTGAGAAGCTCGTCACCATGCAAGTGAAAATTATGGTCAGTAGAGAACTTTAAGCTCGTCTCTCAATTTAAAAAAAAAACGTGTCAATATTTTGCCCCTTGATAACCAGCGTATTTCTGTATGTTTTAAAAGCATTACATGGTCGCTGCCTATATCATTGCATAATGCAGAAAATACAAAAGAGTTCAGGGGCCTTGCTTTAACAAAGTTAAACACTTACACTGTAGTGTCCAAAATGTATTTTCAGCTCTAGGCATTCTCTTGGCAGCAAGAGGCTCTCGGTGGATGCTGCAGTGTACCCAAGTGGCGTCGGGAGCAACTGCTTGCACGCGCGTTACCACTCCACTATGTCTCCCTGTCATAGCTTTTGCTCCATCAGTACAGATACCAACACATCTTGACCACCAAACTCCATTTGATGTCACAAAGCTGTCCAGTACTTTAAAAATATTATTTTATGTTGTCCTGGTTTCCAGAAGATGTCTTCTTTAATTGACCCCCCATAAACGTAACATATACCAGGAGCTGTGCCAGGCCCGCAACATCTGTCTCATCCAGCTGTAACGCATATAATTCACTGGCTTGTATGCGAAACAGTAATTGTTTCAAAACATCTCCTGTCATGTCACTGATGCGTCGTGAAAGTCTGTTTTTTTTTGGCCTTTTGTCCCAGCCATATCTGCGGCAGCAGGAAGAATTAAGTCCTCTCCAATAGTATCGGTAGCTCACCATATCAGATGCTTCTAGCTGCTTTTTATTAATGGTGTCTGTTACTTTTATACATGTTTTACTACTTGAAAGTAGTCTTTATTCTCGCTCTACCTGTATTTGACATTGTGTTGTTATTTCGCTGAACACTAGATGGTTTGATAGAATTTTTGGCAGTGAAACGAGGCTACTTAACATGTTGACCATGTTTTGTTATAATCTCCACCCGGCACAGCCAGAAGAGGACTGGCCACCCCACATAGCCTGGTTCCTCTATAGGTTTCTTCCTAGGTTTTGGCCTTTCTAGGGAGTTTTTCCTAGCCACCGTGCTTCTACACCTGCATTGCTTGCTGTTTGGGGTTTTAGGCTGGGTTTCTGTACAGCACTTTGAGATATCAGCTGATGTACGAAGGGCTATATAAATACATTTGATTTGATTTGATTTGACTTGGGCGAGGGGGAAAAAAAAAAACTCTAATGTATAGTCCCGTTGGAAAATATAAACGTATCGTTTGATTTATTTTTTTTATATAATTTATTTTATATTTTTTGTTGTTGATGTGAATCACATTTATTTGGCGTACCCCCGATAGCTTTGCGCTGTCAGGCATTCTCTGCAAGGGTACGCATACCCCCTGGGGGTACGCGTACCCCAGATTGGGAATACATGATCTCCAGCATCATACCAGTGTATTCATATGTGGAAATGGCGCATTTCTATTATCTGTGGTTAAAGAAATAAAATGCTTATCGGTGACATCACAGGGTAGGATTAAAAGTAAGAAACTGATTTTTAAAACCTGCAATACATTTCTAGACAGAGGGTATTTTCTTGCTACCCATGTCACCAGAAATTTCAGCATTTGAAATGCATGTTTTTAAAATGTTTCAGCTTTTGATGATTTCAGCAGGAATAACTTTGAACTTTAGATTTTTTTTCTACATGAAGTAGAAATGCATCGTTTTCACATACAGTGCCTTCAGAAAGTATTCACCCCCCTTGAATTGTTCCACATTTTGTGTTACACCCTGAATTTGAAATGTGTTATATTGAGATTTTGTGTCACTGGCTTACACACAATAACTCAATGTCGAGGTGGAATTATGTTTTTAGAAATTTGTAAAAATGAAAAGCTGAAATATCTTGAGTCAATAAGCATTCAACCCCTTTGTTATGGCAAGCCTAATACACTACCGGTCAAAGGTTTGGACACACCTTGTCATTCAAATACTTTTTACAACTATTTTCTACATTGTAGCATAATAGTTGAAGACATCAAAACTATGAAATAACACATATGGAATCATGTAGTAACCAAAAAAAGTGTTAAACCAATTAAAATATATTTTGAGATTGTTCAATTAGCCACCCTTTGCCTTGATGACAGCTTTGCACACTTGTGGCATTCTCTCAACCAGGAATTCCCACATATGCTGAGCACTTGCTGACTGCTTTTCTTTCACTCTGGAGTCCACTCTCCTTCTTGGTAAAATAGCCCTTACAAAATTACTACCATTGTGTTGTGTTCTTGACTGCATGTAATTTTGTAATTATAACAATATCATTTTGTCCTTGTGAAAATTCTGTTAACATCAGCTAGAAAAAATGTGCTTGGACTCTAGTTCAATGAATCCCAGAGGCCAGCAGCACAATACATTAACTCAATCTGACATGTTTGCTTTAGAGTCCATCCATGAAAGCCAGAAATCAGTCAAAACAAAGTCCTACTTGTTTCTGTCACTTTCTATATTTTTACCCCAAGAAGAAGTTGACAGTGACACTGATGATACGAGTTTAAACGAGGAAGGAAGCCCATCTGTCTAGTCCTCTAATAATATGGTATGACCCTCTCTAAGCTAAAAGACCCAGAATACTCTCAGGACAAGGCAATGAGATGATGTTTGCATTGTTTGCTTTCAAGGAGGGGACTGCTGCCCCCTACAGCTCTTGCAGGGAATTTTAGCACTAATGTGCTGTGACTGTATAGGGTTTTAGTGTTGTGACTATTTTATTTTGAAGAGCTACCGGTGTTTGCCATGCTATTTATTCTATATTATTACAACAGTGCATCTGCACATTATTCAGCAATAGATCATTCTGTCAGAATCAAATTCTAAGATCAAAATAATGCCGATAACTTCCTGTCTTGAGGTTTTTCAGCATGTAACTACTGGAAACCACAGTCGGCTCTTTGAAATATATTTACTTGTATTACCTTTCCTTGTCCTAGAGAAGAGCTTGATGCTAGAGTTGGACGATGAGTTGGATGAAGAGCGGAAGATACCGCTGAAGTTGAGGCGGCAGGGCGACTTGGGTGGTGAGCGGTCCTGGTGGGTGGAGGGGTAGGGGAAGATGGTTCTAGATGAGCCCGGACTGGTCTGAGACTGGGAGTGGGCAGGGGCAAACATGGGACTAGATGGTTGGCTGACACCAGCAGCACAACCCTTCACAAAGAGTCCTTTAGTTAGGCTGGCAGAGTGAAAGCAGACCTCTCCCTGAGATAGAAGAAAGGAGATGTGAGGGAATTTCATTTACATAAACTAGGTATTTGCATGAGTGTATTTGTGTACAAAGTGTCACTATACAGCCAGGCGGATAACACCTGGAAATACTATGACAGAGGCTTTATGGACTACAGTCATCAAAGAAACCACAACGTCCATCATCAGCACAAAATGTCTCTGTTGGATGTCTTTTGCATTAGAGCCTGAGTGGAATTTCTAAGGCTTGATATCAGCATCTGTAGGCGAGATGTTCAGGGCTTGGGTGAAGCCACTTCTCTTTGTGAGAGATATGAAACCATATGTAGTCAGAGCTATCACATTAGTGTTTCCCCTTTATTCATTTAGCAGCGACTTCTTGCGAAAGAACGTGTTTAGGCAAGCGAGTCACCTTGGAGAGTTATCAGCAGATCTATCAGCTCATTCAAAACACGAGGAAAGACAGGTGGTTCATTCACTACATACAGTATACTCTGGACAGTAGGAAAAAATGAGAACAATCAAATCTTAAGAATTCGGAGAAAAGACTGAGGTTGTTGTGAAAATAAATAAGTGAAAGGACGAAAAGACTGACTCAGACAATGTAAAGACAGAGAGGAAAGAGGAAGCTTGCTTTGCAGGGATCAATTTCCTGTATTTGATCCGCCCATGTCTGGAGACTGCCTCCTTGCACTTCCTCACCCACAGTCTAAGGAGTTGGTAGAAAAAAAACATGATAGAAAAAGGACGAGGTAAAACCAAATCACTGCCAAACTCACAACCAAAGGAGACAAATCTAACCAGAGCTCGCACAACCAAGAAGTTGTCTAAACAGCTCTGATACATACTTTCTACTATTTTAAATAAGTCAAACACCCCGTCATAGACTGTTCTCTCTTCTGCCGCACGGCAAGCGGTGCCGATGAACCAAGTCTGGAACCAAAACGACCCTGAACAGCTTATAGTTCAATCGTTAACCAAATAGCTACCCTGACTATCTGCATTGACCTTTTTCGCACAAACTTTTATTTTAGTCATCACATACGCTGCTGCTACTGTTCATTACATATCCTGTTGCCTATTCATTTATATGCACATACAGTGCATTCAGAGATTATTCAGACCCCTTGACTTTTTCCACATTTTGTTACAGCCTTATTCTAAAATTGATTAAATAGGTTTTTCCCCCTCATCAACCCATATAATACCCCGTAATGACAATGCAAAAACAGTTTAGAAATGTTTGTAAATGTATTAAAAATAAAAAACAGAAATATCTCATTTACGTAAGTATTCAGACCCTTTACTCAGCACTTTCTTGAAGCACCTTTGGCAGAGATTAGAGCCCCGAGTCTTCTTCTGAGGTCCTGAGTGCTCTGGAGCAGGTTTTCATCCAGGATTTCTCTGTACTTTGCTCTGTTCATCTTTCCCTCGATCCTGACTATTCTTCCTGTCCCTGCCAATGAAAAATATTCCCAGGGATGGTTTAGGGATGGTGTCAGGTTTCCTCCAGACGCGAGCCTTGGCATTCAGGCCAAAGATTTAAATCTTGGTTTAATCTAGCCAGCTCTAGGAAGAGCTGTTGGTGGTTCCAAACTTCTTACATTTAAGAATGATGGAGGCCACTGTGTTTTGGGGGATCTTCAATGCTGCAGAAAGTTTGTGTTACCATTCCCCAGATCAATGCCGGCACAATCCTGTCTCGGAGCTCTACGGACAATTCCGTCGACCTAATGGCTTGGTTTTTGCTCTGACATGCACTGTCAACTGTGGGACCTTATATAGACAGGTGTGTGCCTTTCCAAATCATGTCCAATCAATTGAATTTACCACAGGTGGACTCCAGTCAAGGTGTAGAAACATCTCAAGAATGATCAATGGAAACAGGATCCACCTGAGCTCAATTTCGAGTCAGGTAGCAAATGGTCTGAATCCTTATGTAAATAAGGTATCAGTTTTTTTACATTTTAATACATTTGCTAAAATATCTAAAAACCTGTTTTCACTTTGTCATTATGGGGTATTGTGTATAGAAAGATGAGGAAAAATTGTAATTTAATCAATTTTAGAATAAGGCTGTAACGTAACAAAATGTGGTAAAGGGATCTGAAAACTGCGAATGCCCTGTATCTACCTCAATTACCTCGTACCCCTGAAAATTGACTTAGTACTGGTACCCCAAGTTATCGTTACTCATTGTGTATTTATTATTGCGTGTCATTACTTTTTTTCTAATATTTCTCTATTTTCATCCTCTCTGCATTGTTGGGAAGGGTCTGTAAGTAAGCATTTCACGGTTAGTCTAAACCTGTGGTTTACGAAGCATGTGATGAATAAAATGAGATTTGATGATTACCTTGCATTCATCCGGTTTGGTTTGATCTTTCAGTATAACCCTGAGCTTCTGCAGAACAACCTTCATATGTCCAGAGGGGCCTCTACCATGACATCTACAAACCCACTGTCATTTGAGATCTATTTTCACAGGTGATTGTCAGACATCCACCCACTTCTTTAACCGTACCACGACACTCCCTCCCCTTAGCCCTTTTCAATACAGCAGAGGGCTCCGGGAACAATAATTGTCTGACTGTCTCACTGCCTGTGTCCAAACACGATGCTCAGATAACCTACAACTATAAAAATGAAAGGTAAAAAGGTGAGAATCACAACGCTGTTAGTCAAGAGTAATTTCATTGTGTGTAAACACGAGTATGAAAAGAAAACAATTTACCTTAGGAGAGCCATCCTTTTCCGAGCCACCAGACTCAGCATCCAGTATGGGGGAGGTAAAAGCCCTAAGGTCCTGCAGACAGACAGGGAAGGCGTGTGTCAAACTGTCAATGAGATAATACTAAAGGCTGATCACTTAACATTCAGGACATGCCTCAGAATAACAAATAGGCATGTTATGACATGCAGCATTTCTTTCTCAACACCATCATCAATACGTTAAGTGTAGTCAACATTTTAGCCAATTTTGACTATCTTTGTTACGCCCAGACAGTGATTGATTGGCCCATTTACTGTAATTTACAGTTTTAGGTTCAATCTTTAACACTTCAAAATGTGCTTCCTCCAAGACATGTTAACCTCTAAAAGAGGAGAAACATGTTAAACCACTACTGGGGCATGACATAACCAGGAAATATATTTACCCTATATTCTTCCTCATAGCAAGGATTGGGTTTCCTCATACTGTTCTGTATTAAAAACAACAACAAAAAACAGTTTTAAGTGAGAAGTAGGCATTGGTCTGACGCCAAAAAAGAAAAGAAACTGACATTAGCATCACAATGCTAATGTGTTTTCCAGCACACAGCTTTGACCTATTACAGTAGCTACAGTACATTTTAAGTATTGATAGTGTGCGAAGTACTATGTCAACTGGGTGCAAATGAATTAGCATAATGTAAACTCACCCCATTCCGTACAAATGTGCGCAACCGCAACATTCAAACGAGGCTACAAAGAAAACTAATGGGACTGTAGCGACTGTGTTGACTTCAAAATCTGGGGTATGAACTACGTTTCTATTGAAGTGTTAATCGACATGGTATTGGCTCTATAGTATTGGATAAAAGTTGAAAAAACGGACCCTCTGTTACATCATGACGTGTCATGCCGTAACGTACAGCAGGCATAAAGCAACTATTTCTGTCTTACAATCTCTCTCCACCAGGTGGAGCACTTCTCTCATCGTTTAAAAACAAGAAATGGACAGTGGGGGGATACCTAGTCATTTTTTTCGGCATCATTGCATGCGATCATCATTCTCAAAGCCGCTGTTTAATTCTAAGATCACTTTAGCACCGCCCTAAAAATCAGATTCAAATTCGACACAAACCTTCAAATAGGTATGTAATGAAATAGTAATGAAATCGGTATGTAGGTAGGTAAATAGGTATGTAATGACACAAACTCTATTTACATTTTAGAGGCGATAAGGTGATAAGTTGGACAGATCGAGTGGGGGAAAAATCAGTTTTCCCACAGGACATCTCTCCTTCTCACCATCACGCATTAGTTTCGCTTCCCCACCGGCCATTTTTAAAAAAAAGACCCGACGCGGCTCATTGCCTGCTTGAATTATGCAGAAACAGGCAGCGTTTAGGTCATGTAATTGATTATGTTGGAAAGGGGAGAAATTGTGCTTCACAATGGTATTGACATTTCAGTTGATCTGGAAGTATTACGTTTTTTGGGGCGCTAAAATAAGGGCAATTGTACGGACCAAGGCGATGTACGAGTTTACGTTACGTCGTTTGTCAGCTCCACATGGAACAGCTTGCATTTCTCCGTGACAGTCCCACAATCCGCCACTCTGCCATAAAGCACTGTGTCCCTGGGCAGTACCATAGAGATGGCGTGCATCAACCTCTTCCTTGAGTCTGAGAGCTGGTCTCACCTCCGTTCTAGCAAAACGCATGCAGTAGTTCACACCACCACACTCACTGCCACTCCACGAACCGAAAGGCCACCTAATAAATGAAAATAAGTGTGTGTCGGGAGGGGGCTGTCAAAACTATGAACAAAATAATGTTAAAAATGTATCCTACGGTAGGCGAACCCACAGTCTTCAGATCCACGGAAGGAAACTAAACCATTACACTACGAACTCTGTTCCTAAAACATTGACTTCGACAGAGAAGAAGAAGTGTTCGTTCCAAAATGATTTTGTTCATCCACTCAGTACTGATTGAATGTTTATTTCTCTTGCTTGGTTTAAATAGTCTAAAAACAGTTGACTTGTTGGAAAATACTAATTTAATCACATAGCTAACCAAGTTAGCAAGCATGTCATTTTATTTTGACTGTGGATAGCATGGCACACAATTTAAGCAAGCAGAGAGCGGATTTGATTAATCTGGCCCGGGATCATGGACTGGCAGCTCATGACGAGAGGCAGGGAATGTGTTGTGTAGATCCAATCAAGTTGTTATGGTGTCATATTGGCTTAGATATGATGGTAGGGAGATTGTGATAATTGTATATCAGTGTAGAACATCCAAGTTGTGCATGCCAATCATCAGGTTTCAAAGGTGAAAAGGAAATATTTCGTAGCAATAAACCAATGTAATTGCATGGAAAAGCAGATGTGTATAAACATGTCTAGAGGTATTTTTTAATCCATACATTACTCCTGGAAGGGCAAGGAAAGGCACGGGACTGCTCCAACGATGGTTATCATCCAAAGAATACCTACATGAGCTGCAGCAACATGCACCAGCACTCGCAATGAAGCACCTTTGGCAGAGATCACAGCCTCGAGTCTTCTTGGGTATGACGTTACAAGCTTGGCACACCTGTATTTAAGGAGTTTCTCCCATTCTTCTCTACAGATCCTCTCAAGCTCGGTCAGGTTGGATGGGGAGCGTCGCTACACAGCTATTATCAGGTTTCTCCATAGATATTAGATCGGGCTCTAGCTGGGCCACTCAAGGACATTCAGAGACTTGTCCCAAAGCCACTCCTGCATTGTCTTAGCTGTGTGCTTGGGGTCGTTGTCCTGCTGAAAGGTGAACCTCCGCCCCAGTCCGAGGTCCTGAGTGCTCTGGAGCAGGTTTTCATCAAGGATCTCTTTTTGCTCTGTTCATCGTTCCCTCGATCCTGAATAGTCTCCCAGTTCATGCCACTGAAAAATATCCCCACAGCATGATACTGCCACCACCATGCTTCACCATAGGGATGGTGCCAGGTTTTCCTCCAGACGTGATGCTTGGCATTTAGACCAACAAGTTCAATCTTGGTGTCATCAGACCAGAGAATATTGTTTCTCATGGTCTGAGAATCTTTAGGTGCCTTTTGGCAAACTCCAAGCGGGCTGTCATGTGCCTTTTCCAGCTGGCCATTCTACCATAAAGGTCTGATTGATGGAGTGCTGCAGAGATGGTTGTCCTTGTGGAAGGTTCTCCCATCTCCACAGAGGAACTCTGGAGCTCTGTCAGAGTGACCATCCGGTTCTTGGTCAGCTCCCTTCTGCCCCGATTACACAGTTTGGACGGGCGGCCAGCTCTACATAGAGTCTTGGTGGTTCTAAACTTCTTCCATTTAAGAACGATGGAGGCCAGTGTGTTCTTGGCTGCAGAAATGTTTGGATACCCTTCCCTAGATTTCCAAAGTCTGTGCCTCGCAATCCTGTCTCGGAGCTCTACAGACAATTCGACCTCATGGCTTTGTTTTTGCTCTGACATGCACTATCAACTGTGGGACCTTATATAGACAGGTGTGTGCCTTTCCAAATCATGTCCAGTCAATTGAATTTACCACAGGTGGGCTCCAAGGATGATCAATGGAAACAGGATACACCTGAGCTCAATTTTGAGTCTCATTGCAAAGGGTCTGAATACTTATGTAAATAAGGTATCTGTTTTTTGTTTTTTATATAGATTTGCAAAAATGTCTAAAAACCTGTTTTTGCTTCTGGGGTTATTATGGGGTATTGTGTTTAGATTGATGGAAAAAAATGTATGTAATCCATTTTAGAATAAGGCTGTAACGTAACAAAATGTGGAAAAAGTCAAGGGGTCTGAATACTTTCTGAATGCACTGTAATTGCAGCATGCAACAATTTCAAAGTTACAGTTCATAAGGAAATCAGTCAATTTTAAAAAATTCATTAAATCCTAATCTATGGATTTCACATGACTGGGAATACAGATGTGCATCCGTTGGTCGCAGATACATTTAAAACATTTTAGGGGTGTGGATAGGGCTGTGGTGGTCATGAAATTTCAGCAGCCAGTGATTGTCAAGCAAATAACTGTCGTCTCACGGTCGTCTCATTGACCGTTAATTAACATAAACACATTTAGCATCTCCTGGCTAGCCCACCGATGCAGACCTTTGGAACATCTACATTTTAAAAAGTCTAATTAATCCATGTAATATAGCCTACACTTCACAATAAATCCATTATTTATTTTAGACAGGGCTAAAAAAAGAATAATATGAAGAAAATGTAGTCTATTTCAGATTAACAGAACAGCATACTGTGAGTTGTCCTTATGTTAGGTCCTGATCTGGCTATGCCATATGGCTGTGGGCTACACTAGTTAATTTAGCCGACAAGATTTTCTTAGAATTCTGTGGCATTATTTTATAGTATGAAGAATACAATTGAACAAAGCTAAATAAAATAGAAAATATATTTTACCCAAACAATGAGGGAGTGCGCACACGGCTATTCTGTGTTGAGTGGTTAACAAAGAAATAGGTATTCATTCCTCTATGCTTCATTTTGAGTTATTAATGTAACGTTGGGCTATATGTTTAGATGTTTATTCATTGTAAGGCTTCATCATGCAACTCTAATAATGATTTGAAAAAAGTTGCTTGAAAAGGCATGAGTTCTACTTAGTTTTTTTTGCGCAGGATGTACACACTACATCAGTTACTCATTCACAATTTCACAAGCACTTGATAATGCCTAGAATTTCCCGACTGCACTCCCTTCGTGTGGCTGTAATGCACCCTAAAAAAAATCCATGCCTTTTGTGGGCACAACGGTGATCAGGTCAATCTCACAGGCTTCTAGTGAAGACAGACACATCCGGGACGCAACTGTGCGCGTCCTTATCCGAGGTGCATATTGAAGATATTGGAAGAACTGTCCACATTCACTTTTCGTCAGCCAACAAGATGAGTAGGACTAACCAACAACCAGCATTGTTTCTTAAGCTGGGCATCATTCACAAGTGATTGGCTAATAGTCACCCAAATGACTATTCTTGATTTAATCTTTACATATATTATTTAGTGTATGTGTGAAATTTGTTTGGATTTAGAATGGACCATTATGCATCCAACAATACATGTAATCTATGCACTTAAATAGCGAATGGAGGACGCTTTTCCCGTGGTTAATTTTCTTGCCAGCCAGGTAGGCTATATTCCTGCTGTAAATATAAGCAATGTGCTTATATTAGGAAAGTTGAGAAATAAATATAGTAGGCCTAGCCTATAGAAAGTTGATCGGATCCTCCTCTTTTTAGTAGAGGCCATCACTCTGTTTTCTCGCGCAATCTTCTGACAAATCAACTGTAAATTTCGGTGTTCATCAAGGTTCCATTTTAGGACCACTATTGTTGTCACAATATATTTTACCTCATGGTGATGTCATTCGGAAACATAAATGTTAACTTTCATTGCTATGCGGACAATACACAGTTGTACATTTAGATGAAACATGGTGAAGCCCCAAAATTGCTCTCCCTGGAAGCCTGTGTTTCAGACATAAGGAAGTGGATGAAGGTAAATGTTTTACTTTTAAACTCGGACAAAACAGAGACGCTAGTTCTAGGTCCCAAGAAACAAAGAGATCTTCTGTTGGATCTGCCAATTAATCTTGATGGTTGTACAGTCACCTCGTTACTCTGGACCCTGATCTCTCTTTTGACAATCATATCAATAATATTTCAAGGACAGCTTTTTTCCATCTTCGTAACATTGCAAAAATCATAAACTTTCTGTCCAAAAATTATGCAGAAAAATGTATCCATGGTTTTGTCACTTCTAGATTAGACTACTGCAATGCTCAACTTTCTGGCTACCCGGATAATGCACTAAATAAACTTCAGTTAGTGCTAAACACGGCTGCTAGAATCTTGACTAGAACCCCAAAAAATGTGGTAGCCTCTCTACACTGGCTTCATGTAAAAGCTAGGGCTGATTTAAAGGTTTTACTGCTAACCTACAAAGCATTACATGGGCTTGCTCCTACCTATCTTTCCGTTTTGCGCCTTGCGTACATACCTACACGTGTGCTACGGTCACAAGATGCAGGCCTCCTTATTGTCCCTAGAATTTCTAAGCAAACAGCTGGAGGCAGGGCTTTCTCCTATAGAGCTCCATTTTTATGGAATGGTCTGCCTATCCATGTGAGAGACGGAGACTCGGTCTCGACCTTTAAGTCTATTGAAGACTCATCTCTTCAGTAGGTCCTATGATTGAGTGTAGTCTGGCCCAGGGGTATGAAGCTGAACGGAAAGGCACTGGAGCGACGAACCACCCTTGTCGTGTCTGCCTGGCAGGTTCCCCTCTCTCCACTGTGATTCTCCGCCTCAAACCCTATTATGGGGGCTGAGTCACTGGCTTACTGGTGCTCTTCCGTGCCATCCCTAGGAGGGGTGCGTCACTTGAGTGGGTTGAGTCACTGACGTGATCTTCCTGTCCAGGTTGGCGCCCCCCTCGGGTTCGTGCCGTGGGGGAGATTGTGGGCTATACTCGGCCTTGTCTCAGGATGGTAAGTTGGTGCTTGAAGATATCCCTCTAGTGGTGTGGAGGCTGTGCTTTGGCAAAGTGAGTGGGGTTATATCCTGTCTGTTTGGCCCTGTCCGAGGGTATCGTCGGACAGGGCCACAGTGTCTCCCGACCCCTCCTGTCTCAGCCTACAGTATTTATGCTGCAATAGTTTGTCGGGGGGCTAGGATCAGTCTGTTATATCTGGAGTATTTCTCCGGTCTTATCCGGTGTCCTGCGTGAATTTAAGTATGCTCTCTCTAATTCTTAATTTTCTTTTCTCGCTCTTCTCTCAGAGGCCCTGAGCCCTAGGACCATGCCTCAGGACTACCTGGCCTGATGACTCCTTGCTGACCCCAGTTCACCTGGTCATGTTGCTGCTACAGTTTCAACTGTTCTGCCTGCGGCTATGGAACCCTGACCTGTTCACTGCTACCTTGTTCCGGACCTGCTATTTTGGACTCTCTCTGTACCGCACCTGCTGTCTCTAACTTTGAATGATTGGCTAGGACAAGCCAACTAACATTTACTCCGGAGGTGCTGACCTAAAATGGTCAGAGTGAGGTGTTCTCTCATTTGTGTCTGGAAGTAGCTAGCAAGCTCACCAACTTTAGCCAGTTAGCTTTAGTCCTTGACTGCCATTGTGAGGTCAGAACGCTTGTATCAACCCTACTCCTCTGACAGAGCCTCTAGGGTGCACTCTGAACAGTCCGAGAACCCACCGTTCTGAATTTACGAATTGACAATCTGACAACTCTCTGAATTCACAAACGCACCCAAAGACAACCCATATGATGCTAGCCTGCCAGCACCTTAATTGTGATCCTGTTTGTGGATTTAAGGCATTTGATTCAGTTGGCCATGAATTGTTGCTAGCTAGACTCAGCAACATTGGTCTCAGTGAAGGGGAAGTAAATTGATTTAGGAATAATTTTTATGACAGAACACAATGTGTATATACTAACAATTACAAGTCTAGCTTTCTTGAGATTAATAGAGGTGTGCCCCAGGGTTCCATTTTAGCTCCTTTGTTGTTCTCAATTTTTATTAATGATTTGGGAAATGGGATGGAACCAGCAAACTTACATCTACAGTGCTGTGACAAAGTATTTGCCCCCTTTCTAATTTCTTATTTTTTTGCACATTTGTCACACTTAAATGTTTCAGATCAAACCAATTGTAATATTACACAAAGATAACCCAAGTAAACACAAAATGCAGTTAAGTGATAATGTTATTTATTAAGGGAAAAAAGCTATCCGAACCTTCATGGTCCTATGTGACAAAGTAATTGCCTCCTCTGTCTTACAGAGACTGGACTCTGTTGATCATGCATCCTTGCACTTTATTACAAATGCCAAGTCACCCACCATTGCACCTTGTATCAAATGGTAGGTTGAACCTCACTTTATATGCTCAGAAAGCTACATTTGTATGTGTTCATCTACAAAGCCCTTTTGGGTAAACTCCATCTTTACCTCTGTAGTCTGGTCTCCTTCACCACCAGCAGTTACCATACCTGCTAGGGGGTTGCTACTTAATAAAGTCCTCAGGACATTCACAGTATTAGGGAAGACTGCCTTCTCTTCTTGCACACCAGAGGCATGGAATAGTCTACAATCCATGCCTTATCTAGATATGTTAGTGCCACTGAATGAATTTAAAATATTGATGGAGACTCTTATGGAGGAGTGTAAATGTTTTTTGGGGGGGGCTGGATCATGTTGTATTGTATTATTGTATGTTTTAATTCTGTAATGCATTGATTGTTGCTGCCTTCTTGGCCAGGTCTCCCTTGAAAAAGAGACTGGGTCTCAATGGGCTTTTCCTGGTTAAATAAAAAAAATATATTAAAAAACAGACTTAACACTGTGCTCACTGTTCAGCATTGTTTCAGGTTAAACCAGGCTGATATGATGCTAATGCGAGTAACTTCGTTAACTTGAGCACAGAGAACATGACGTGAGAGAAACCAGAATAATACTCTGAAACCCAATTAATCATGACTCCTCCGCTCTCTCCTCCGTGTTGGCCCTAGTTAAGATGCAGGCACCCATAATGAATCATGACTTAGTGGTTTAGAGCAGAGCAGAGAACAGATCAGTGTTTCCTTCCAGCTGTTTGCCTAGCTTCCTTTTCTTACAATTTTTGTATCTTTTTTTTCTTCTTCACATTTGTAAACGACAACATCAGATATCTTATTGCCCACAAGCCAACTTGTCAACTCTTAACAACAAGCCAACTCGTACTCTTAACTTCCATTAGCCTGTTTCTAATATTCCAGTTCATGCAAGAATGGAAAAGAACAATGCTGGTGTGTTAAGATATTAATCAAATAAAACAGCAGTGTTGTTTTTTATTATGATGTAATTAAAACATAAAAGGCTATAAAAAAAAAACACCATGACCTCAAATGTGAGGACTAGATGCTGTCAACTGGAAAGGATGCCCATGTGGATTGACGTACAGTAACAACGCTGATACCCGCGCATAGCTGAAGTTGCAATATCTTTTGCAACATTGTGGCCCAAACACACTAACGTAGCCTACTGCATTAATCTCACTGTTATAATAAACGCCCACATCGTCTGCTCTTGACACAATGCCACAGTAACAAATACCCATAGATCTCACACACCGTATATAATTTAGGAACTTACTGGCATATTTATGCGTAGGATTCCCTTTTTCTTCGAGTTATCCTTCTCGTTAGACTCCATCACCGTGCTCCCCATTTTCAGACTATTAATGCTATTTTCTTTATTTTTAACGAGCAAGATCAAGTTTGGGTAAATTGCGTGGCATATGCCATACGTCTTTATGTGTAAAAATAAGTTTCAAGTCAAAGTTCTTTCAAAGAAATTGGTTAATTTACCAGGAAGTATACTGCACTACCGACGCATTAGGCCTACCTACCGCTGTATTGACATCACCGAGACTGAGCGTGCTGTTTCAACATAAAACATAGGGTGTGCTACAACCTTGCCTTGACTCAGAGATACACTTAAAATAGTAAACGCAACTCTGGAACACTCCAATTAGTAGGCTATGATATGTTAAGTTTCGTATGGTATGTATTTATTTGTGGATGTCCCTCATTCATGTTGTATGGTATCTTACGAATTACAATGCATATGATATGGTAGGAACTGTAATTCGTACAATATGTACCAATTTGCAAAACGTATGATATTGTTATGAGTGGCGATCCCTATCTTGTTACGCCTATGATTGATGGCTTACTGGCCAATCAGATGAGAGCTCTGTGTTTATATTGTTTGCACACTTGTTTAAACTTCAGGTTGCCGGTGTGGTGCCGAACATCTCCACCTGACAGAATCCCCCCCCCCCCTTCGCGTGAACTCGCACGCACCCAATTCTTCATTGCTGCGACTTGCTTGCCAGTTGAGATTTCTGCTCTTCACTCCATTGTCAGTTTAGCCTACATTTCACTGATTTTAGTAGCAGAAAGCATTTTTCTATTTGTGTCCTTCAAGGCAGCTGTCAATGAACACGTTTTTTATGACGGTTTTATCGCGGGGTAGGCACTAGTAATGTCTGCAGTTTTCGATTTGGCTATTTGTTTCAAGTGTATTAAGTCTATAAATACATATCTTTGCCAAAATTCGTCATCTCTCCCATGTCTTATTCGACTAGTAGTTCTGAAATGTTTATTGCTTGCCTACATACTCCCTCCTCTATGTTTAATATAATACACATACATGAATGATTAATTTCGGCTGCCAATCCTTACCTGAAGTTTGTTCTATAGAAAGACCCCCCCCCACACACACACACACACACACACACACATATAAGTAGTATGTCCCACAGAAAGTATTTGACTCTAGAAAATGGCCTTGCCGAAATAACCCCCCAACCCTTCTAATTTTCTTAATTTTGTCACTAGGGTCGAATACTGGTCCTGTGCTAGTCCCATGTTTCCTGAGATGAGGAGTATTTGTCTGTAATAAAGTAGTTTTGTGGGGAAAAACTGATTGGCAGGGCCTGGCTCCCCAGTGAGTGGGCCTATGCCCTCTCAGGCTCACCCATGGCTCCACCCCTGCCCAATTATGTGAAATCAATAGATTAGGGGCATATTTATTTCAATTGACTGATTTCCTTATATGAACTGTAACTCAGCAAAATATTTGAAATTGTTGCATGTTGCGTTTATATTTTTGTTCAGTATACTTCTTTGTGCTGGAGCTAGTCAGTCTGTGTTGTATGTCAAGTTCTTAATAAACAGCACAAAAGAGTTGTGTCCTTCAACTCCTGCCACCATCCACCATCGAGGAGTTGACCAGAATACACAAAGAGCATCCATTAAGTATAGTTAAGTTGAACTAACGCTAGCAAGCTAACTGTGGTGAGGCAGACTAGCTAGATGCTGTGAGGAGGGTACGTTAACGGTTTGTTAACTGCAACAGATGCAAAACACAACAATATGCTACAAATTACAATTTGTTTCGGCTAATGTTAGCTAGGTGGCTAGGTTAGGGGTTAAGGTGAGCTAACATGCTAAGCAGTTGCAAAAGAGCAAAAAAGTAGTAAGTCCTTGCAAAGTTGCAAATTAAATTGCTAATGCTGTCCATGATGAGATTCGAACACGTATCCTTTGGGTTGATAGAAGTTTGCATTATACGCCCACTCATCAGTCCAATGCAACAAACCCCTCGCCTTTTTTCTTATGTAACCATACCAAATGTAACATATCAATTTGAGTTTCTCGAATTTACATTTACTATGTTACGTCTAGTCTATGAAACTAGGCTGTGTAATCATTAGTCCAAACACTTGCAACTAAAACTATAGTTTTGTTTCCGTTTAAGAAACGTTTTGTAACAGAATCGGTGGAATGAATAAGCTCCTGGTTTCATTATGGTTCTTATCTCCTTGACTCCTTCTCTAGGTTATACCATCTCCATTTCTCCCATAAATATCAAAAGACTGGATAGATAAAGCAGAGCATCACATTTTATTCAAAGGGCCGTGTTGGGGATGGGGACTTTCATTGTCTGATCACTTTAGATCTCCAAACCCAGAAAGGGGTAGGAATCAAGCCAAGGGGTCAGTGATCGAACTGGAAAACACATATACACACACATACAGTGGTGTAAAGTAACTAATAAAAACGACTTAGTAGTATTACTTAAAGATGCACTACGCAGAAATTGCTCCTCCATTTCCTGGTTGCTAAAATTACATTAATTAGCCTAATTTCAGATTATGTAACAAAACAAGCAAGTATAGTGTAGATAATCATTGTACCATCTAAACCACTGTGAAATATATTTTCCATAACCAAAAATATATTATTTTCAGCTGATGTTCAAAACCGAAAGTAAAACATGCAAAAACAAAGCTTAAGAACAGGAAGCATAGAATTAGCGCACATAGAACAGATCTATCGATTCTTAGACTTGCTTCCAATGAGAGAGATCTGTAACACATATTTCTATGTGAATTTGGTCGGGTCGCCCAAAAAGTTACATATTGCAGCTTTAAGTAGTTTTGGGGGGTATCTGTACTGTACTTTACAATTTATCTTTCTTTAACTCTCTCTCTCTTACATGCAGTGGTGGGTTAAGCAAAACAAGCAGCCTCTAGTTGGATATTTTGTTGCTACATGCAGAAAAAAGGGTTCTTCGGCTGTCCCCATAGGACAACCCTTTTTGGTTTGAGGTAGAACCCTTTTGGGGTTTCATGTAGAACCCTCTGAGGAAAGGGTTCTCCATGAAACTCAACATTTTCTACCTGGAACCAAAAGGGTTCTTCAAAGGGTTCTCCTATGGGGACAGCTGAGGAACCCTTTTAGGTTCTATGTAACACCTTTTTTCTAAGAGTATAACATTTGAATAGCGAGGCAGATCTCATAGCCCATCTTTCTCAGTCCATCTGGTGCTTATGCGGATGATGCGTGAGCCATGAGTCATCCGTTCCCATTCCGCTCTGGTCCTTGCTCTCTCTCTCTCCCTCTACTGAGAAAAGGTTTTGTTCCCTTCATCTAATTGGTTTCCATTACACTAATGTTTTTGCAGAAACATCCAACAGCTCTTGTTTCAGTTTGTTTATAGATTTAAACACTATTCATGGCAGGCCATACTTCTGTTGATGATATTTGTATCTGTATATGTTATCAGTTGCTAAAGAATATATGAAGAAATTAATATGAACAAAATGTGTATGGTGATGATGACCAAAGAGTGGAGCTGCAGTCCTCCCTCGCCCTCCATTTGGCAAATCAGACCATACCTCTATCCTCCTGCTTCCTGCTTACAAGCAAAAACTCAAACAAGAAGTACCAGTGACACGTTCAATACGGAAGTGGTCAGATAAAGTGGATGCTAAGCTACAGGACTGTTTCGCTAGCACAGACTGGAGTATGTTCCGGGATTCATCTAATAACATTGAGGGTGTTTACCACATTGGTCACAGGCTTCATTAATAAGTGCATCGACAGAGTCATCCCCACAGTGACCATACACACATACCCCAACCAGAAGCCATGGATTTCAGGGAACCTCCGAACTGAGCTAAAGGCTAGAGCTGCTGTTTTCAAGGAGCGGGTCACTAATACAGACGCTTATAAGAAATCCTGCTACAACCTCCGATGAGCCATTAAACAGACAAAGTGTCAATATAGGACTAAGAGCGAATCCTACTACACCGGTTCTGATGCTCGACAGATGTGGCGGGGCTTGCAAACTATCACTGACTAAAAAGGGAAACCCAGCCGCAACCTGCCCAGCAACGCACGCCTACCAGATGAGCTAAATTCCTCCTTTGCTCGCTTTGAGGCAAGCAAGACTGAACCATGCATGAGAGCACCAGCTGTTATAGATGACTGTGGGATCTCGCTCTCTGTAGCCGATGTGAGAAAGACCTTTAAAGTACATTGCCTTGCAAAAGTATTCAAATTACAACGTGTAATTGAAATATACTTTTATTTGGATTTCATGTAATGGACATATACAAAATAGTCAGAATTGGTGAAGTGAAAGGAAAAAAAAAAGAAAAAAAAACAGAAAAGTGGTGCATGCATATGTATTCACCGCCTTTGCTATGAAGCCCCTAAATAAGACCTGTTGCAACCAATTACCTCCAGAAGTCACATAATTAGTTAAAGTCCACCTGTGTGCAATCTAAGTGTCACATGATCTCTCACATTATCTCAGTATATGTACACCTGTTCTGAAAGGCTCCAGAGTCTGCAACACCACTAAGCAAGGGGCACTACCAAGCAAGCGGCACTATGAAGACCAAGGAGCTCTCCAAACAGGTCAGGGACAGAGTTGTGGAGAAGTACAGATCTGGGTTGGGTTATAAAAAAAAATATCGAAAACTTTGAACATTAAATCCATTATAAAAAAAATTGAAAGAATATGGCACTACAATAAACCTGCCAAGAAAGGGCCGCCGACCAAAACTCACAGACCAGGCAAGGAGGGCATTAATCAGAGAGGCAACAAAGAGACCAAAGATAACCCTGAAGGAGCTGCACAAGCTCCACAGCGGAGACTGGAGTATCTGTCCATAGAACCACTTTAAGTCGTACACTCCACAGAGCTGGGCTTTACGGAAGAGTGGCCAGAAAAAAAGCCATTGCTTAAAGAAAAAATGCTATGTCTGGCGCAAACCCAACACCTCCCATTACCCCGAGAACACCATCCCCACAGTGAAGAATGGTGGTTGCGGCAACATGCTGTGGGGATGTTTTTCATTGGCAGGGACTGGGAAACTGGTCAGAATTGAAGGAATGATGGATGGCGCTAAATACAGGGAAATTCTTGAGGGAAACTTGTTTCAGTCTTCCAGAGATTTGAGACGGACGGAGGTTCACCTTCCAGCAGGACAATGACCCTAAGCATACTGCTAAAGCAACACGTGAGTGGTTTAAGGGGAAACATTTAAATGTCTTGGAATGGCCTAGTCAACGCCCAGACTTATGCACGCTCAAGTTTTACAATAAAAAGCATTTTTCAGCTTCAAAGTGGTAGGCATGTTGTGTAAATCAAATGACACAAACCCCCCAAATCCATTTGAATTCCAGTTTGTAAGGCAACAAAATAGGAAAAATGCCAGGGGGGGTGAATACTTTTGCAAGCCAATGTAGTTAACGTTTGCAAGGCCACGGGGCCAGATGGAATACCAGGACACATACTCGGAGCATGCGCTGACCAGCTGACAAGTGTCTTCACTGACATTTTATCCCTGACCCGGTCTGTATTACCAACTTGTTTCAAGCAGACCATCATATACTGAACAAAAATATAAACACAACATGCAACAATTTCAAAGATTTTACTGAGTTACAGGTCATATAAGGAAATAAGTCAATTGAAATAAATAAATTAGGCCCTAATCTATGTATTTCACATGACTGGGAAAACAAATATGCATCTGTTGGTCATGGAAAAAATAGGTAGGGGCGTGGATCAGAAAACCATTCAGCATCTGGTGTCCACCATTTACCTCATGCAGTGCAAAACATCTCCTTCGCATAGAGTTGATCAGTCTGTTGATTGTGGCCTTTGGAATGTTGTCCCACTCCTCTTCAATGGCTACGTGCAAAGTTGATTGATATTTGCGGGAACTGAAATACCCTGTTGTATATGTTGATCCAGAGCGTCCCAAACAGGCTTAATGGGTGACATGTCTGGTGAGTATGCAGGCCATGGAAGAACTGAGACATTTTCAGCTTCCAGGAATTGTGTACAGATCCTTGCGACATGGGGCCGTCGTGCATTATCATGCTGAAGCCTGAGATGATGGCGGTAGATGGGTCTCAGGATCTCGTTACGTGCATTCAAATTGCCATCAATAAAATGCAATTGTGTTCGTTGTCCGTAGCTTATGCTTGCCCATACCATAACCCCACAGCCACCATGGGGCACTCTCACAACATTGAGGTCAGCAAACCACTAGCACACACAACGCAATTCACTCTGTCTGCCATCTGCCCAGTACAGTTGAAACTGGAATTCATCCGTGAAGAGCACACTTCTCCAACGTGCCAGTGGCCATCAAAAGTGAGCATTTCCCCACTGAAGTTGGTTACAGGTCAAGACCCTGGTGAGGACAACGAGAGCACACAGATGAGCTTCCCTGAGACGGTTTCTGACAGTTTGTGCAGAAATTCTTTAGTTTTGCAAACCCAGTTTCATCAGCTGTCCGGGTGGCTGGTCTCAGACGATCCCGCAGCTGAAGAAGCCGTATGTGGAGGTCCTGGGCTGGCGTGGTTACACGTGGTCTACGGTTGAGGTCAGTTGGATGTTCTGCCAAATTCTCTAAAACAATGTTGGAGGTGGCTTATGGCAGAGAAATGAACATTAAATTCTCTGGCAACAGCACTTTGCATGCTCCCTCAAAAGTTGAGATATCAGTGGCATTGCATTGTGACAAAACTGCACATTTTAGATTGGCCTTTCATTGTAGGGTATTGTGTGTAGATGGGTGAGATTTTTTTATCCATTTGGAATCAAGAAAATACTTTGAAGGCACTGTACATTACCTACCTCAATTACCTCGTACCCCTGCACATCGACTCGAGCCTGGTACATAGCCATGTTATTTTTATTCGTTAATCATTGTGTATTTCTTCCTTGTCACTATTTCTTTAACTCTGCAATAGTGATGTGACCTGTAAGTAAGCATTTCAGTGTTAGTCTACACCTGTTGTTTCTGAAGCATGTACGAAATAAAATTGTATTTGATTAAGTTACCTTATTTGGCCAGTGGGTGTCTTTCTTGAGCAGTGAACTACATTACTCTACGCCAGTGGGTTCAGTCCTATGGGTCAGTAAGATGTGTGTGATTTCAAAATGGCACACAACAAATAATTAAGATGTAAAATAGTTTATTTTGTAAATGCTTCTAAATTCAATTACACAAACTCCAAATCTCATTACTCTGTACACTTCAAAAGGCTGTTTTCAAAAAACATTGACTACTTTACAGGACCAAGAAAAATGTAGCACAAACACACTGGCAGGATGATGTCATTTTATACAAGAGAAGAAAAATATCCAAGAAATAATTTTGTTACAACCATTCATTGAGAAAATATATACAATTGAGTCTTCGGAAAGTTAAAAAAATACCATGCCATATACATTACAAGTTCTAAGACTGTCTCCAAAATTTTACAGTCGACTTGAAATTGTGCACGCAAAACATCTTGCATTTTCTAACTATTGTAAGTGGCTTGTGAAGTGTCCATATCAGATACATTTCTCTTTTCAAAATATAGCACCACCAAATGTCCAAACCTTTTCCTCTGCAAGAAACATGATTATTTTTTCCCAGTACACCTTAATTTCAAATCGCCTGAAGCAGTAAGCAATGTTATTGGACGTCTGTACACAATTTCTATGTAAAAAAACAACACAAAAACAAGGTGGTATTCCTATGCCTATTTGGGTTAAAAAGAAGTTAAAATTGTGTTTGGGTGGTTTAAAAACCTTTATTCACAGTTCTATAAAATCAAACCTGATTAACAGCAAAGATGTCAGAATGATGTCTTTCCCATTTTGAAATTCTGTAACCAATGACTCTTTTCTACACTCGTTAGTCACCAAAAATATTTCTTTTTGAGTGGTCAAAGTATGTGTAAATCACAAAAACACTACACTACAATACCATACTTTTAATAAACCAAAAATACTTTGAATTATTGTGGTTATTTTACAAATTCTGTACAGAATAATCATAATATATACTCTCAAACTGATATCATGACATCCTTCTTAAATAAATTGCAATGACAAAAAAAAAAAAAACACCCAAACATCGAGAAGGTTAAGGTAGTATTTGGTCAGTTATTCCTATATTTTTCTTTATATACATTTGTACAAAAGTAAGAGCATTTCTTCAATCTTCAGAAAACTATCAGTTTAGCCTTCGTTTTACTGTCTCGTCATTTTGACAATAAAATTCATTCACTCAATAATAAATACAAAACGTCCTCTCGAATTTCACTCCAATCACATGACAGAAACCTATGATAAAACTGACTCATGGAATCAAGTATCTTAAAGTTGTGTGTACGTGTCTCTTTTTTTTTAGTGCAAGTTAATATTCCCTTCGCTGTAGTCATTGCTGTACATTCCCCATTCAGTGAATTCTACATTTAGTCAAACAGTTTTACATTTAAAGTTTTAAACAAAAGGGCCTGCCCTTAACAACCAATAAGGTCCGTGACCCACACAGTGCTCTCTTCTCATTCGCTGGTGGATTCTCTTCTGCACCCTATTGTATATCATCTCACTAATACACAGACGCATCCACTCGTTGACAGAGGCCTTTGCAATAAAACCCAGCCTCATGTAATATGGCACAAATCACACGTCTATCTGCTGTTGCTTCTTCCTGCTCACCTCTTTCTAAGTCCTCTCCTGTCCATCTTCAGTCTGTTTCCAAACATGGGACTCCATCCATGCATCACTCTCAGGGTTTACTCAGGTCTTCCACTCGTTCTAAGAAAGGACAGCCTGAAGCACCTCTCTGTCTACACAGAGATCAGGGCATCTGCATAATATGGAAAGGAATGCATTTGTCATTTTTGTTTTCTTTTTCAGTTGATCCTTTTCCTGCAGTCCGCTGTTCCACAGTGACAGGCGATCTTGTGTTGGCCGTCCACACAGTCAAACTGGTAGTCAAAACACAGCTGGAAAATAATGCAGAGAAAATAGTGATGACAATGCAAAGGCCACTCATAGCATAGTAGGAGATTTCCAATTGAAAGGAAAAAGAACACACCTCCTCTCCTTTCTCGATTCTGCGGTTGGAGGTGACGATGATTTTATAACCTCTTTCAAAGGTTACCACCTCAGCGACACAGTTCGGGGCACAAGAGTGATTGATGTACCTGTATAAGAAAACAAACACATAGCACATTATGACGCAATTTGTTTTTGTGACCAACTTTTGATTTAGTTCAGTCAAAAACAAACAAATAAAAGCATACAAAGGAAACCCTGACTCAACCCCCCCCCCAATTGTTCCTTGACTAGCACCATTCATTCTCACTGTCGATAATTCTAATGTCTTAACTTCTAATAGTAACTGTATCCACTGGTTAAATGGGAGACAGTGAGGTGGTTGCCATCTTAGAGCCCAAAAACTATTTGCATCAGTGTTGCCTGCCTACAGTAATCTTCATCTTTTGATTGAGAGATTCAAGGGGGCTATCAATAAGTAACATCAAAGACAGAAAGCATTGAATATTTAAATTCATGCACTTCTAAATTTATTTTGTAACTTTGCCCCAGTACAATTTAACTGCAGGGCACTCCCACATCATATGAAGGAATGTGTCTACCTGATTTAGGGGACACAATGAACAGTTGGGGAGTTGGGGCCAATTTCATCGCAAAACATTTCCTTGGTGTTAAATACAGTCTGAACTAATTTAAAATGTATAAATTGATGGTTCGGATTACGGGATGCTAAGGTCATATTTTTCCAAATTCTGTTCCAGTTAAAAGCGTGGTTAAGATTAAATTAGATCTGTGGACCATATTTTAATGGCTAGCCCAGAACAAGCTTAGTTTTTCGTATTGTTGTATTTTGTCTGTATAATATATAAAGTTGTTTATATATTACACAGATCAGTCCTTTATATTATAGAGTCCAGATAATGTATTTATGAATGCCATCATTGGATGGTTTGGTAGTTGGGCTTCCAAGGGAATCCATAGGCCAGCATAGATGACCTCAGTTGTAAATGTAGAAAAAAGGAGTTGCCTGGTAATGTGTATGCATCTTTCAAATCTTGAAATGTTCTCAAAACATTAGGGTCCTTGATATTCCCTGTCTGCCCCCCTTGCAGACCCCCCCCCCAACCCCTCCCCATGGACATTTATTATTGCTACAGCATAAATATGTATATATTAGATTTGTTTTATTACTTAAATGTTATATATACAGTGGGGCAAAAAAGTATTTAGTCAGCCACCAATTGTGCAAGTTCTCCCACTTAAAAAGATGAGAGAGGCCTGTAATTTTCATCATAGGTACACTTCAACCATGACAGACAAAATGAGAAAAAAAATCATTAACAAAAGTTTCTCAATACTTTGTTATATACCCTTTGTTGGCAATGACAGAGGTCAAACGTTTTCTGTAAGTCTTCACATGTTTTTCACACACTGTTGCTGGTACTTTGGCCCATTCATCCATGCAGATCTCCTCTAGAGCAGTGATGTTTTGGGGCTGCTGCTGGGCAACACAGACTTTCAACTACCTCCAAATATTTTCTATGGGGTTGAGATCTGGAGACTGGCTAGGCCACTCCAGGACCTTGAAATGCTTCTTACGAAGCCACTCCTTCGTTGCCCGGGCGGTGTGTTTGGGATCATTGTCATGCTGAAAGACCCAGCCACGCTTCATCTTCAATGCCCTTGCTGATGGAAGGAGGTTTTCACTCAAAATCTCACGATACATGGCCCCATTCATTCTTTCCTTTACACGGATCAGTCGTCCTGGTCCCTTTGCAGAAAAACAGCCCCAAAGCATGATGTTTCCACCCCCATGCTTCACAGTAGGTATGGTGTTCTTTGGATGCAACTCAGCATTCTTTGTCCTCCAAACACATTTTTACCAAAAGGTTATATTTTGGTTTCATCTGACCATATGACATTCTCCCAATCTTCTTCTGGATCATCGAAATGCTCTCTTGCAAACTTCAGAAGGGCCTGGACATGTACTGGCTTAAGCAGGGGGACACGTCTGGCACTGCAGGATTTGAGTCCCTGGCGGCGTAGTGTGTTACTGATGGTAGGCTTTGTTCCTTTGGTCCCAGCTCTCTGCAGGTCATTCACTAGGTCCCCCCGTGCGGTTCTGGGATTTTTGCTCATCGTTCTTGTGATCATTTTGACCCCACAGGGTGAGATCTTGCGTGGAGCCCCAGATCGAGGGAGATTATCAGTGGTCTTGTATGTCTTCCATTTCCTAATAATTGCTCCCAGAGTTGATTTCTTCAAACCAAGCTGCTTACCTATTGCAGATTCATTCTTCCCAGCCAAGTGCAACATTTTAAAAATAGTGCATTCAGAAAGTATTCAGAACCCTTGACTTTTTCTGCAGCACTGAAGGTCCCCAAGAACAATTTTGCATCAATCATTCTTAAATGGAAGATTGGAACTACATAGACACCTCCTAGAGCTGGCGGCACCCGGGACAACCATCGCTGCAGTACTCCACCAATCAGGCCTTTATGGTAGAGTGGTCAGACAGAATCTACTCTTCAGGAAAAGGCACATGACAGTCCACTTGGAGTTCGCCAAAAGGCACCTAAAGAACTCAGACCATGAGAAAAAAAGATTCTCTGGTCTGATGAAACGAAGATTGAACTCTTTGGCCTGAATGCCAAGCATCACGTCTGGAGGAAACCTGGCACCATCCCTACGGTGAAGCATGGGGCATGCAGCATCATGGTGTGGGGATGTTTTTCAGCGGCAGGGACTGGGAGACTAGTCAGGATCGAGGGAAAGATGAACAGTCCAAAGTACAGAGAGATCCTTGAGGAAAACCTGCTCCAGAGCGCTCAGGACTTCAGACTGGGGTGAAGGTTCACCTTCCAACAGGACAACAACCCTAAGACACATCCAAGACAACACAAGAGTGGCTTCAGGACAAGTGTCCTTGAGTGGCCCAGCCACTTACTGGACTTGAACCCGTTCGAACATCTCTGGAGAGACCTGAAAATAGCTGTGCAGCGACGCCTCCCATCCAACCTGATAGAGCTTGAGAGGATCTGCAGAGAATAGAGGAAACTCCCCAAATACAGGTGTGCCAAGCTTATAGCGTCATACCCAAGAAGACTCTAGGCTGGAATCGCTGCCAAAGGCTCAACAAAGTACTGCGTAAAAGGGTCTAAATACATGTGATATCAATTTATTGTTTTTAAAACATTTGCAGAAATGTCTAAAAACCCATTTTTGCTTTGTCATTGTGCTGTATTGTGTGTAGATTGAAAAAAAAACAAATGAATACATTTTAGAATAAGGCTGTAAAAGTAACTATATACACAAACACACACATTTGAAGTCAGAAGTTTACATACACCATAGCCAAATACATTTAAACTCAGTTGGTCACAATTCCTGACATTTGATCAGAGTAAAAACTCCCCGTCTTAGGTATGTTAGGATCTCCACTTTATTTTAAGAATGTGAAATGTCAGAATAATAGTAGAGATAATTATTTCTTTCAGCTTTTATTTCTTTCATCACATTCCCAGTGGGTCACAAGTTTACATACAATTCTACCAAATACTAATTGAGTGTATTTAAATTGTTTAACTTGGGTCAAACGTTTCAGGTAGCCTTCCACAAGCTTCCCACAATAAGTTGGGTGAATTTTGGCCCATTCCTCCTGACAGAGCTGGTGTAACTGAGTCAGGTTTGTAGGCCTCCTTGCTCGCACACACTTGATCAGTTCTGCCCACAAGTTTTCTATGGGATTCAGGTCAGAGCATTGTGATGGCCACTCCAATAAATTGACTTTGTTGTCCTTAAGCCATTTTGCCACAAGTTTGGAAGTATGCATGGGGTCATTGAGTATTTGGAAGACCCATTTGCGACCAAGCTTTAACTTCCTGACTGATGTCTTGAGATGTTGCTTCAATATATCCACATAATTATCCTTCCTCATGATGCCATCTATTTTGTGAAGTGCACTAGGCCCTCCCGCAGCAAAGCACCCCCACAACATGATGCTGCCACCCCTGTGCGTGAGGTTGGGATGGTGTTCTTTGGATTGCAAGCTTCCCCCCTTTTCCTCCAAACATAACGATGGTCATTACGGCCAAACAGTTAAATTTTTGTTTCATCAGCCCAGAGGACATTTCTCCAAAAAGTACGATCTTTGTCCCCATGTGCAGCTGCAAACCGTAGTCTGGCTTTTTTTTAATGGCGGTTTTGGAGCAGTGGCTTCTTCCTTGCTGAGCGACCTTTCAGGTGATGTTGAAATACGACTCGTTTTACTGTGGATATAGATACTTTTGTACCTGTTTCATCCAGCATCTTCACAAGGTCCTTGCTGTTGTTCTGGGATTGATTTGCACTTTTTTTCGCACCAAAGTACGTTAATCTCTAGGAGGCAGAATGCATCTCCTTTCTGAGTGGTATGACGGCTGCATGGTCCCATGGTGTTTATACTTGCGTACTATTATTTGTACAGACAAACTGTGCTAACTTCAGGTGTTTGGAAATTGCTCCCAAGAAAGAACCAAACTTGTGGAGGGCTACAATTTTCTTTCTGAGGTCTTGGCTGATATCTTTTGAATTTCCCATGATGTCAAGCAAAGAAGAATGAGTTTGAAAGTAGGCCTTGAAATACATCCACAGGTACACCTCCAATTGACTAAAATAGTGTCAATAAGCCTATCACAATTTCTAAAGCCATAACTTCATTTTCTGGAATTTTCCAAGCTGTTTAAAGGCACAGTCAACTTAGTGTATGTAAACCTCTGTGGTTAATCACATTTTTTGGAAAGCTGAGCTCAATCTCACTAGCCACTCCCAGGCCTGATTACTGCCAGACCTGTTGAATCAAGAACTCACTTAAATAGAACCTGTCTGACAAAGTGAAGTAGGCCAAAAGATCTCAAAAAGCAAGACATCATGCCGCGATCCAAAGAAATTCAGGAACAGATGACAAAGTAATTGACATGTATCAGTCCGGAAAGGGTTACAAATCCATTTATAAAGCTTTGGGACTCCAGCAAACCACAGTAAGAGCCATTATCCACAAATGGAGAACATTTGGAACAGTGGTGAACCTTCCCAGGAGTGGCCGGCCTACCAAAATTACCCCAAGAGCGCAGCGACGACTCATCCAAGAGGTCACAAAAGAACCCACAACAACATCTAAAGAACTGCAGGCTTCACTTGCCTCAGTTAAGGTCAGTGTTGACTTTTGACTTAATCATAAGAAAGAGACTGGGCAAAAATGGCATCCATGGCAGAGTTCCAAGGAGAAAACCACTGCTGACCAAAAATAACATAAAGGCTCGTCTCACTTTAGGCAAAAAAACATCTTGATAATCCCCAAGACTTTTGGGAAAATATTCTGTGGACTGACGAGACTAAAGTTGAACTTTTTGGAAGGTGTGTGTCCCGTTACATCTGGCGTAAAAGTAAAACAGCATTTCAGAAAAGAACATCATACCAACAGTCAAATATGGTGGTGGTAGTGTGATGGTCTGGGGCTGCTTTACTGCTTCAGGACCTGGAAGACTTGCTGTGATTGATGGACCCATGAATTCTGCTCTCTACCAAAAAATCCTCAAGGAGAATGTCCAGCCATCTGTTCGTGACTTCAAGCTGAAGCGCACTTGGGTTCTGTAGCAGGACAATGATCCAAAACACACCAGCAAGTCCACATCTGAATGGCTTCCAAAAACAAAATGAAGGTTTTGGATTGGCCTAGTCAAAGTCCGGACTTGAATCTGATTGAGATGCTGTGGCGTGACCTTAAAAAGGCGGTTCATGCTCGAAAACCCTCCAATGTGGCTGAATTAAAACAATTCTGCAAAGAGTGGGCCAAAATTCCTCCACAGCAATGTGAAAGACTCATTGCCTGTTATCGCAAACGCTTGATTGCAGTTGTTGCTGCTGAGGGTGGCACAACCAGTTATTAGGTTTAGGGGGCAATTACCTTTTCACATAGGGCCATGAAGGTTCGGATAGCTTTTTTCCCTTAATAAATAAAATGATCACAAACTGCATTTTGTGTTTACTTGGGTTATCTTTGTGTAATATTTAAATGTGTTTGATGATTTGAAACATTTAAGTGTGACAAATGTGCAAAACAATAAGACATCGGGAAGGGGGCAAATACTCTTTCACAGAACTGTATATGCAGATGATAAAGTCATATAATCATGTGCTCCTTCTCTGGTTCAGGCTGTTGAAGGGCTCAATACTGCTTTTCAGTCACTGCAGGCCTCCCTTTATGGCTCAAATTGGTCTTGAATGTACAAAAAACGAAATTCATGATCTTTAGCAGAGCTCGAACTCTGCCAGAAAAGGTTAGCATTGTCACATCTGGTGTGGTGGCTTATCCTTTGAAAAAATGGCATCCTACAAATACCTACAGTTGAAGTCGGAAGTTTACATACTTAGGTTGGAGTCATTAAAACAAATTTCTCAACCACTGCACAAATGTATTGTTAACAAACTATAGTTTTGGCCAGTCGGTTAGGACATCTACTTCGTGCATGACACAAGTCATTTTCAAACAATTGTTTACAGACAGATTATTTCACTTATAATTCACTGTATCACAATTCGTGGGTAAGAAGTTTACATACACTAAGTTGACTGACTTTTAAACAGCTTGGAAATTCCAGAAAATTATGTCATGGCTTTAGAAGCTTCTATTAGGCTAATTGACATAATTTGAATAAATTGGAGGTGTACCTGTGGATGTATTTCAAGGCCTACCTTCAAACTCAGTGCCTCTTTGCATGACATCATGGGAAAATCAAAATAAATCAATTGTAGACCTCCACAAGTCTGGTTCATCCTTGGGAGCAATTTCCAAATGCCTGAAGGTACCACTCATCTGTACAAACAATAGTATGCAGGTATAAACACCATGGGACCACACAGCTGTCATACCACTCAGGAAGGGGACGCGTTCTGTCTACTAGAGATGAACGTACTTGGTGCGAAAAGTGCAAATCAATCCCAGAACAACAGCAAAGGACCTTGTGAAGATGCTGGAGGAAACAGGTACAGTAAAACGAGTCGTATATCGACATAACCTGAAATGCCGCTCAGCAAGGAAGGAGCCACTCCTCCAAAACCGGCATAAAAAAAAGCCAGACTACGGTTTGCAACTGCAAATGGAGACAAAGATCGTACTTTTTGGAGAAATATCCATCTGGGCTGATAAAACAAAATTAGAACTGATTGGCAATAATGACCATCGTTACAGGGGTGGCAGCATCATGTTGTGGGGGTGCTTTGCTGCAGGAGGGACTGGTGCACTTCACAAAATAGATGGCATCACAAGAAGGAAAATTTGGTGGACATATTGAAGCAACATCTCAAGACATCAGTTAAAGCAAGTTAAAGCTTGGTCGCAAATGGGTCTTCCAAATGGACAATGACCCCAAACATACTTCCAGAGTTGTGGCAAAACGGCTTAAGGACAACAAAGTCAAGGTATTGGAGTGGCCATCACAAAGCCCTGGCCTTAATCCTATAGAAAATGTGTGAGCAACACTGAAAAAGCGTGTGCGAGCAAGGAGGCCTAAAAACCTGACTCAGTTACACCAGCTCTGTCAGGAGGAAACAAGAAATCACGAAGGGGGCAAATACTTTTTCACAGCACTGTATGTACATGATTGTATAGTTAGTGACAATGCATATATAATAAACAGAGAGTAGCAGCAGCGTAAAAGAGGGGTTAGGGGGGGCACACAATGCAAATAGTCCGGGTAGCCATTCGATTACCTGTTCAGGAGTCTTATGGCATGGGGGCAAAACATTTTGAGAAGCCTTTTTGTCCGCCCTAGACTTGGCACTCCGGTACCGCTTGCCATGCTGTAGTAGAGAGAACAGTCTATGACTGGTGTGGCTGGGGTCTTTGACAATTTTTAGGGCCTTCCTTTGACACTGCCTGGTGTAGAGGTCCTGGATGGCAGGCAGCTTAGCCCCGGTGATGTACTGGGCCGTACGCACTAACCTCAGCAACCAGTCACGATGCTCTCGATGTTGCAGCTGTAGAACTTTGAGGATCTCAGGACCCATGCCAAATCCTTTTAGTTTCCTGAGGGGGAATATGCTTTGTCGTGCCCTCTTCACGACTGTCTTGGTGTGTTTGGACCATTCTAGTTTGTTGGTTATGTGGACACCAAGGAACTTGAAGCGCTCAAGTTGAGGATCAGCGTGGCAGATGTGTTGCTACCTACCTTCACCACCTGGGGGCAGCCGGTCAGGAAGTCCAGGATCCAGTTGCAGAGGGAGGTGTTTAGTCCCAGGGTCCTTAGCTTAGTGATGAGCTTTGAGGGCATTATGGTGTTGAACGCTGAGCTCTAGTCAAAGAATAGCATTCTCACATAAGTGTTCATAAGTGCACCTGTCCAGGTGGGAAAGGGCAGTGTGGAGTGCAATAGAGATTGCATCATCCGTGGATCTGTTTGGGCGGTATGCAAATTTGAGTGGGTCCAGGGTTTCTGAGACAATGGTGTTGATGTGAGCCATTACCATCCTTTCAAAGCACTTCATAATTACGGACGTGAGTGCTACGGGACTGTAATCATTTAGGCAGTTTGCCTTTGTGTTCCCGGGCACAGGGACTATGGTGGTCTGCTTGAAACATGTTGGTATTACAGACTCAATCAGGGACATGTTGAAAATGTCAGTGAAGACACCTGCCAGTTGGTCAGCACATGCCCGGAGCACACGTTCCGGCAATCCGTCTGGCCCCACAGCCTTGTGTATGTTGACCTGTATAAATGTCTTAATCACGTCGGCTACGGAAAGCGTGATCACACAGTCGTCCGGAACAGCTGACGCGCTCATGCATGCCTCAGTGTTGCTTGCCTCGAAGCGAGCATAGAAGTGATTTAGCTTGTCTGGTAGGCTCATGTCACTGGGCAGCTTGCGGCTCTGCTTCCCTTTGTAGTGTAATAGTTTGCAAGCCCTGCCACATAAAACAAACATCGTTGCCGGTGTAGTATGATTCAATCTTAGCCCTGTATTGACGCTTTGCCTGTTTGATGGTTTGTCGCAGGGCATAGCAGGATTTCGGGTAAGCTTCCGGGTTAGAGTCCCACACCTTGAAAGCGGCAGTTCTACCCTTTAGCTCAGTGCGAATGTTGCCTGTAATCCATGGCTTTTGGTTGGGGTATGTACGTACAGCCACTGTGGGGACAACCTCCTCGATGCACTTGTTGATAAAGCCAGTGACTGATGTGGTGTACTTAATGCCATCGGAAGAATCCCGGAACATGTTCCAGTCTGTGTTAGCAAAACAGTCCTGTAGTTTAGCATCTGCTTCATCTGACCACTTTTTTTATAGACAGAGTCACTGGTGTTTCCTGCTTTAATTTTTGCTTGCAAGCAGGAATCAGGAGGAAAGAGTTGTGGTTGGATTTACCAAATAGAGGGCGAGCATTGTACGCGTCTCTGTGTGTGGAGTAAAGGTGATCTAGATTCCCCCCCCCCCCTCTGGTTACACATTAAACATGTTGATAGAAATTTGGTAGAACTGATTTAAGTTTCCCTGCATTAAAGTCTCCGGCCACTAGGAGCGCCGCCTCTGGGTGAGCGGTTTCCTGTTTGCTTGAGGCCTTATACAGCTGACTGAGTGTGGTCTTAGTGCCAGCATCTGTCTGTGGTGGTAAATAAACAGCCACTAAAAGTATAGCTGAAAACTGTCTAGACTAGTCGTGTGGCCTGCAATTTATCACAATATACTCTACTTCAGGCGAGCAAAATATAGAGACTTCCTTAGATTTCGTGCACCAGCTGTTGTTTACATATATGCATAGACCGCCCCCCTCGTCTTCTATGTTGCCGGTGCAGCGTATATCTCTCTAACAGAATATCCATGTCATCATTCAGCCACGATTCCATGAAACATAGGATATTACAGTTTTTGATGTCCCATTGGTAGGATATTTGTGATCGTACCTCGTCCAATTTATTGTCCAATGATTGCACGTTGGCGAGTAATATTGACGGCAACGGCAGCTTTCCCACTTGCCTTCTGCCCGTCCTCACGAGGCATCCCGCTCTGTGTCCTCTGTACCTGTGTTACTTCCTCTTGCAAATAACGGGGATGTTGGCCCTTGTCGGGTGTTTGGAGAATGTCCTGTGTGTCTTGCTTGTTGAAGAAAAAAATCATTGTCTAATCCGAGGTGAGTGGTCGCTGTCCTGATATCCAGAAGCTCTATTTTGCCGTAAGATACGGTTGCAGAAACATTATGTTCAAAATGTGTTAAAAATAACACGAAAAAAAGCACATAATAGCACAATTGGTTGGGCGCCCGTAAAACTGCTGCCATTTCTTCCGGTGCCATTTTAACAATTCACGGTATTGGAGCGGCCCACACAAAGCCCTGACCTCAATCCTATAGAAAATTTGTGGGCAGAACTGAAAAAGCATGTGCGAGCAAGGAGGTCTACAAACCTGACTCAGTTACACCAGCTCTGTCAGGAAGAATGGGCGAAAATTCTCCCAACTTGTTGTGGGAAGCTTCTGGAAGGCTACCCGAAACGTTTGACCCAATTTAAAGGCAATGCTACCAAATACGAATTGAGTGTATGTAAACTTCTGACCCACTGGGAATGTGATGAAAGAAATAAAAGCTGAAATAAATTCTTCTCTCTACTATTATTCTGACATTTCACATTCTTAAAATCAAGTGGAGATCCTAACTGACTGAAGACAGGGATTTTTTTACTAGGTTTAAATGTCAGGAATTGAAATGTATTTGGGTGTATGTAAACTTCTGACTTCAACTGTACATACATACATAAGTACGTCCCCTGCAATTTCGTCGGCATCCCTGTACATGTTGCTAATAAACACAATCTAATCTAAATCTAAAATATTGGTAAGGATTCCACATATTGACTATTGGGGGAATGCAAAAGGTCGCCCTCCAGATCACAAGGCATTATTGTGAAATGTTGGAGTATGTGCATGACATTCTGATTCCCAGTTACCTTGTTTTTACATTTGGTATCCAAATACAAATTGTGTGAGCAATAATAGGACCAAAGTATATCTTATATTACATATACAATGATTGAAGTGGATTTAACAAGTGACATCAGTACGATCATAGCTTTCACCTGGTCAGTCTGGCATGGAAAGAGCAGTTCGTAATGTGTATATATACAATTCTACCAGGAGATAACTTTGGTCCTATTATATATATATATATATATATATATATATATATATATATATATATATATATATAATATAATATATATATATATATAATTATATATATATAATTATATATATATATATAATTATATATAATATATATAATTATATATAATATATATATATATATATGATTATATATAATTATATATATATAATATATATATATATATATGATTATATATATATATATATGATTTTATATATATATATATGATTATATATATATATATATATATATATATATATATATATATATATATGATTATATATATATATATAATATATATATATATATGATTATATATATATATATATTATATATATATATACGATTATATATATATAATAGGACCAAAGTTATCTCCTGGTAGAATTGTATATATACACATTACGAACTGCTCTTTCCATGCCAGACTGACCAGGTGAAAGCTATGATCGTACTGATGTCACTTGTTAAATCCACTTCAATCATTGTAGATGAAGTTGAGGAGTCAGGTTAGGATTTTTAATCCTCGAGACAAATGAGACATGGATTGTGTAAGTGAATATTGTGTAAGGTGAATAGGCAAGACAAAATATGTGCCTTGAACGGGATATGGTAGTAGGTGGAAAAAACGCACTAGAAGGCCATCCGATCTCAAAATGCAGTAAGGCAGTAGGTGGCAGACGGTTTGCGTCAAGAATTGCAACGCTGCTGGGTTTTTCACGCTCAACAGTTTCCAGTGTGTATCAAAAATGGTCCACTACCCAAAGGATATCCAGCCAACTTGCCAACTGTGAGAAGCATTGGAGCCAACATTGGCCAGCATCCCTGTGGAATGCTTTTGACACCTTGTAAAGTCTATGCCCCAACTAATTGAGATTGTTCTGAGGGTGGGGGTGCAACTCAATATTAGGAAGGAGTTCCTAATGTTTTGTACATTCAGTGATTTTTTTATGACTTCATCGGTGTTGCTTATTTTATAAAGTAATGTACAGCTGTGTCTATCGCTATACAGATACAGCTGGCCTCCTGGCCAGGGACTGGCACTGCGCTGCTGGTGATTATGGCTGTATGCGTCTGCAATGTCATAGCCTTGCCCTTGTATGTCAATTTTTCACAAAAAATACACTCATATTCCTGGAAATACAATTTCAAGTTTGGTACAGACAGTCCTCCTACGTATTTTCAGTCTTTTAGTTCTGTATCTATGGACGTGACCCAGTCGTTCTCTCTATGTTCCATTGCCATACTGATGGGCAAACTTCTTATCCCCTGCTTGCTTGCTAGCTAGCCAACTACGGCTAACTTACAGTCACATCAAAAAGTACAGCCAGAATAAGAGCAAAAGTCGCATTTGCATTTGTTTAAGATGTTTTCAAGTGACATTTATTTGCATACATCCATAACGATGACCTAATGAGGCACGATTTCGCCTGGCATAGAAAATGTGCTCACTCGCCAGGACGCTGTTGTTTAGAGGAGCTAGCCAAAAACACAGCTACAGTAACACAATCAATTCAAATTGAAGCTGGAAAGACTGCAAACTACAGTAGCTGCTCTTCGTTTCGTTCTACCTTTTTCCAATTGACATTTCTTTGTGTGTGTATATATATATATATATATATACATATATATATATATATATATATATATACACACACAGTGCCTTGCGAAAGTATTCGGCCCCCTTGAACTTTGCGACCTTTTGCCACATTTCAGGCTTCAAACATAAAGATAGAAAACTGTATTT